>NC_064927.1:276155199-276458229 GCF_023897955.1 Schistocerca gregaria
TGCCAGCATTGCCCCCTCACACGTCTCGGCCCACCACGAAGACCAATGTAGTCGTTTAGATTTTCATTCGTCAGTTTCAGCAACTGTCAACAAAATTCTTCTGGGCTGTTGACCGCTTTAAGATTACATAGAATTGTCCGACGTTTCGGCCACTGTTGCTTTCGCTGATCCGATCCCTGTTTTATTTTAACAGCTCCTGCGTTGTTTTATTGGCAGTGACGATGACCGCGAACTCCTACGCTTACATTTTCAGCAACTGTTTTTGAAGAATGCCGATGTGAAGAAATAGCACTAGTTGCGTTGAAAACTGTTCGAACGGAGCTGGTGTGCTATTTCTTCAAATCCGAATTCTTGTTATTCCATTCTCATTGTCGCCCCGAGTGCAGTCTGACTACTTTGTGCGACCTATACTTGCTTCACACAGTCAAAGAGGAAGACTGGACGTGATGAAAGCTCGTAACGTAGGAGACTCCTTCACACAATGAAAGGAAAATTATATTCTACAACAATTTCAAATATTTACGCAAAAATTCGAAAAATATAAAATACAATGCAAAATAATAATATTGGCACTCGATATCGCCGTATCGCTACCGGTGGAAGAAATATCGCCGAGATGTATTGATATTTTGGGATTTCGTTTCAGCACTAAACAGTCGGTTCAAATTAAGTCAAGGTTTTTTTCCCAGCTGTTGGTAAAAATCTTGTTCAGCTGGAAAACGTTGCGGCTGCCTTTTCTGTACCTGTTCGGACAGCGCGATGTTAATATTCAGACGGTTTCCTTATACAAGGATTACTCAATGGCCTTCGCATGGCAGAATCGTACCCGAAGCGTTGTGTTCTGCGTCACAGCAACAGAACGCCCAGTTGACAGCCTACGACGCTAATCCGCTAAATGCTAAAATACGGGAGTAAACAAGGTCTCCGTCAACAGCTTATAAATCCAGGAGGAAAAACAACGCACTGAATTTGGCCGTTAGTATTTACAGAAAGGAGACGCATTATTCACCGTTGCTGAATTTATATTCTTAAACCTCAGGTGCTACCAGAAGCAGGTTTTCTGTTACACTTACGAACTGTTTGCGCAGTAACAGACAACGCTCTTCTCGCACTCGCGTTTCTTGTTTGCTCTTGGCAAAGCGTGGTGGAGCACCGTTTGAGATTAGAATTGCATTTGGTAATTTGAGGTGAACAGGAAGGAGGAAGATAAAGGTTGAATGTCATTCGATGAGGACATAAGAGTGCAGAAGCTCTATAGGAATGTGAGTATCGTCTACAGCTGCAGGATTACAACAAAATATTTTCTCATTCGAAGGAGAAAGTTAGAGATTGAAATTTCACGAGTTGATTGTCCTTCCAAGAAAAATAAAAATCGTTTTATTGATTTGTCACCCGAATTCGTTTATCATATCCGTGGCATTCTCCCCCCCCCCCCCCCCCCCCCTTTATTTCGCGGCAGTGAAAAAGCAGTGCGCTGTTGATGGACAGGCTTAGTGTAGGCAGTCCCTTTTGTAGACCTGTTGCATTTTGTAAGCGTTCTGCCAATAAATCGCAGTTTTTGGTTGGCTTTCCCAAAATTATCTATGTGATGGTTCCATTTTAAGTTATTCTTAATTGTAATCCCTAAATATTTACACGACTTCACAGCCTTTAGTTTGGTGTGATTTATCCTGGACCGAAATTTATCAGGTTCCATTTAGTTCTCATGTGGGTGACCTCACTTTTCACTATTTAGGGCTAACTGCCACTTTTAGACAAGATATTTATATGATACGAAATCATTTTGCAATTGATTTTAATCATCTTATGACTACAAGACGGTAAATAGCAATTATTCAGTCTTTGGTTCGCTTGTCTGCGAACAATCTAAGGGTTGCTCGGAATGTCTCAATATCATACACGTTAGGAACAACTGAGGGTGTAAAACCTCCTTTGGGAACGGCAGATTTTACTTTTATTTTACTCCATGACTTCGTCAGTTATTACGAACTGTGGCCTATCTGACAGGAAATCGACAGGAAATCACTGAGATGACATTCCGCAGGCACGCAATTTGATTAAAATCTCTTCTTGTGAGGAACGGCGTCAAAAGCATTCTGCAAATCTAAAAATATGGAATCAATGTGACAGTCCCTGTCGGTAACACTCATTACTTTGTGAGAATGAAGAGCTAATTGTAGTGCACAAGAACCATATTTTCCGAGTCCATGATGGCTATTTGTCAATAAATTGTTTTCTTCGCGGTAATGCGTGATGTTCGAACACAATAATGTTCCAAAATCCTACTCCAAATCGATGTTAGTGACACTGTGTCCATAACTCACCCGTGACCTATTCCATGAAGTCCGTCGCACTGAATTATGGATCTTATATAGAGGGCCGTCAGCAAATCAGCCTAACAACGTAGTGTCGTTAATATGCCTATGAGCAAGGACGAACCAAGACCTCAGCATACGCTACAGTTAGTGACTATGATACTAAGGAGCGGCAACTTTTTCTTTTAAAGTACAAATTATATTCCTTCGGCATGTTTAATTTCCGATAACGGTTAAGCAGGACCATCCCCCCCTCCCCCGTCCTTCTCATGGTTGATACACTATATTCAGGGTGCATCACTTATAGCGAAAACAGCTGAAGGTATACGGCAACCCAAGTAGAAACGTTCAAGCAGTCTTGGGTTCACGAACAAGCTGTTCGTAAGATAACTGAGAATTTGTGGTTATCAGCGGCAACTGACATTAATATGACTGTTTTGCTACATATGCAGTTGAAATGTAAAAACTGAAATCCGCCCGAACAGACCATGAAGGCCCAACCGCCCACAGACTTCACTGGATGCGAATATGGAGCGGCATGTGGTAAGGACACCTCTCTTCCGGCCGCTGGGTCTTCGTGAACGGAGCAGCAACTTCGCCGTCAAGTAGCTTCTCAATTTGCCTCAGAAGAACTGAGTGCACCCCGCTTGCCAACAGCGTTCGGCAGACCGGATGGTCACCCATCCAAGTGATGGCCCAGCCCGACAGCGCTAATCTTGGTTGGGCTGACGGGATCCGGTTACCTGAAGCGCTGTACGCATCACTTTTGAAGTAAATCCAGACATAAAAATTTGGAGGACTTAAGATACGCGCCCTGCTGGATCTATTTATCAAGTAAATGCGATAACAAATGCTGATGCCCCATCACAAATGTGCTACATTCCTCAATCATGATCCAATGATAGTTGAGCTCTATCAGTTGGGAACTTTATCTAAAATGTTTTATTTTTAAAGAATATTTGTTCCTACAATATTTCATACTGAAGACACTGGCGGGTTATAAACACATTTGCTGCAATCTCGGAAGCGCCTTGTTTACGAATCCAGTGTCCTGGAACGTTTTTCCTTCTATGATAGTATACTTTCAGCTGTTTCATTTTGGTATTAATTATACTACAACCCGCGTGTAAATGAAGCGCACCCCATAATACTTATTTGTTTATTAGGCAACAGGTTCCCTGAATATACGCCGCTACAGTGTTAGTTTACAACTGAAAGTGAGTTTTATATTGAGAGTACTAGTTAAGCGCCTTTGTGTGTTGATACGCCCACTGCTTATGTGTAAATCTGCATTTTGTGTGAGCAGTATAACTAGTCTACGCAAATAAAGTTTTATTAAAATTTAATATTGCAGTTATTCGTGTAAGATTTGTACATTTAAATAATTGCATGTGTGTATTCTTACGCACTTGCTTCATTTGCAGGCAAATTACTTAGGAAGTGTAGCCGATCGTCTCAGACAGGTATACATGCACACGGAGTCTCATTTGAGCTTGGTATCCATTTTGCCACCAGTAACTTGCGTATTAACAATAAAAATAACTATGAAAATATTAGACCTACTGAAAAGGTGTGAAACATCCGCTTCTTTTTCTATGCAATTCTGACAAACCCGAATCGTCGTGGTGACAAATTTCTTTGATTTATTTCATAAATTGCAGCTCCTAAACTTCTCACGCTAATGAAAGCCATAGAAGCGTGGCCTTTTCCGAATACATTTAAGAAGAAAGCTGTTCTGGTAGGTGGAGTACGAGGTTTTTATTAATCCTGTCTTGAGTTCTTGTTGAGATGTTTCCACATGAACTCATTCCCTAAAACACTTCCATCCCTTATGTAACTCCCTAAAGGGATTAAATTTCCAAAATGCAAACAGGCAGTTTTGTATTGCCCACCGATAAGCCAAGTACAAATGTTCATAGATTTCGCTTCAAGAGTGCTTTCATAATAATTTTCATAAGAACTCCTCCATTATTTCACTCCCTTAGGGACTAAATTTACGAAAGTGCTCAAACAACTGTTTTAATAACACGAGTATTAACCATCTATTTCTAGTCCCATTCTTTGATGAGTAATGGGACAATATACAGCTGATGGATAAAATGCATTTTATAAAATACTTTACGGCTGTTCAACCTCACCTTATGGAAACATTTGTCATTTTTGACGAAGGAACCAAATACCCATTTTCGCCGTTCAGTCAAATGTAGATCAATAGCTGCATTACAGACCTGTGTCGCCACAGGTAAACTATCGAGGAGGGACAGTAACACTAATGCGAGTAACAGTGAGGTGTGTCTGACGACACCCATTCTGTGCTGTGACTGGCTCATGAACTCAAAAAATGTGCCTTTTTTGCTGTGATTCTGTTAACTCGCATGCAGTGAAAAAATGCTGCTCCTGTCCAGTCGCACGTTAACGAATGTCACATCATAGATTAAGTTAAATACACTTTTCAGTGAATGCTGTCTGTCTATAAATGTCACCGTTCCATAAATACTGGAACATATTATGGGCAGAATTGTATGAAGTGATTGCGTGCCGGACTACCACAGCCACTTACACTTTTACCGGAATTTATTATCCGTCTGGAATGAAATTTCAAATTCATTTACGACTGATTTCGGCCGCTAACAACTTTCCTCAGAAATGCGCCATGTCAGTTACACATGTAATGCGTCAAATTTAGACGTTAGGAGCGTTTATCCTAGCATTCATTTGTAACAAAGCACATCGCTACAGATATCTAAGATTTAACTCTTCGCATTTGTAACGAACTTAGTACCGGTCAGAGGATATGAATATAGCTGAATTCGTTCACCAACAAATGAAGTGAAATACAGATGACAGATTCTATGACATAATTTACTGTACCAATACAATCCAAATGCTGGCGATGTTATATCACAAGTAACGAAATCTAGCTAGCTCATCATTTAACGTCCACTTTAACCTATGGAGGCAATTCCACGCGATAGAGTTCGAACAGAATCGTTAGTTTTTCGTACTAACACAAAGGTGCTATATGACCAGAAGCCAGTGATCCAAACCATGTTTCCCGAGTACATGATTTATGAACAATCCTGTTGTTCAAAAAATTAGGTCAGTTGTTCAATTCTTGTGTTCTGCTATAGTGTTAACTTATTCAGGAATTACTGGTATGACAGATTATGACTGAAGTCACTGAGATGGTTTCTGCAACTACCATAACAATTATATAATACAGTGAAACATTTTATCGCGTATTAATAGCCATGCATCTGGGTATAAAGCTATTTGTAGAAACTACTTATCTTCAGTGAGATGACTGTAGTTTTCGTTTCCGTTCCATGTCCGACCACTGCATCGCATTAGACTCACACGCACACACCTTCTCATTTCTTGCTCAATACCGTCTACTACGATAGACAATCGACATACTGGGACCAAGATGTACAACTGCCCCACTCCACCGCAGCCACAACATTTCACTGGTCGCTGAAAACTGTAGTTTCCGACCTATTCGCTTACTAGCTGTTTCGTCATATGTAAGTTACTATCGATCTTATTGAGTATTCTCATTTTGAGGAGAGAGAAACAGCGATCTGTTTTACTTACTAAAAACATTCAAATCCAAGATCGCTTACATATTTATTTATTTAAAACAACCGGTGTCAGATTTCGCTGTCCTCTCCAGGTCTTAAAAATTCTTTTTGTTATGAAACATATTGATTTTAAGTTAGACCTCGCGCCAAGTTGTCATGTGGATAACAAACAGCACATTATAAAAGCTTTGTTGTAAGCAAAATATTTAAAAACAACAACTATCGATTTTTTACGCCATCCACCACTATCCGCTGTTCCTAATTTAGGTTTCCGTACTTAAACATGTCCTATACTTTGCGTGTGTAATAAAGAAGATAGTATGATGTTATTTTCATCAATATTTCGGTTCTTAGCGTCGTGTATGCAATTTAGTTCGCAAATGCAGTGTATTACCGTAGAACACCCGCAAATCTAAGTCTCCCGCTTGCCTTTGCAAATACTGCTTATTTTTTAATTCCTCGTTTAGTTTCGTATAGCTTCCGAGTGCTTCGCTGTAGCAAACATGTCTGAAAAAATAGCGTTCAGAATAGTGGTTGTGGAGGAGGAGGTGGCGGTGGGGGCGGGGGGGGGGGGGGGGGGGGGGCGAGCCTTGGTGCTCAGTTCCTGCCTGAGCTAGGAAAAGGGAGTAAAAAGTTTTGGTTTAGTCCGGACCAGCGACCAACTCATATACCCTTTCGAACATCTGTCGTACTGTAGCTATAATACTATATATTAAGCAATGTTTACTGCTCCCAGGCAAATTGTGCGAATCAGTTAATTCTTACTGCAAAATATTTAATTGGGCTGAAATTAACGCTGAGATAATGACAACGTTTCTATGTGCACCGCCGGCCACAAATGACTCTCGTTCGGATTCTCGGTGGAAAATCAGTCACATCTAAATAACTTCTGACTGGAGCGAGACTAATAGTTCAAATTTATCGGACCTTCGACTGAGATAAATTTTAACCATCTGTAAAATGTCGCTTCGTTTGGATTTTACGACCAAAAAAATAGAAAAAAAGGACGATTTTCTAAGAGGTTGTTGAAACGCGGTACATCTATACTTTAAACTTTGACGTAGCGGCTCAAACTTTGCACTAAGGTAGAAAAACGAAATTTATTTTATCCAATACTCTTTATCCTTTGTGGAGATACCATGGTTTAAAGTCGAGCTAAATGTAGCACGTAAAGTTCATTATTATGTGAATCGAATGAGCGGAAACCGTTTAAAGTGCATCAAATAAAGAAAAAAAAATGCGTTCTTACGACAAAACTAAAAGCTCGATTTGAAAAATATAGAATCATTCAGATTTTACCACAAAAAAAAGTTTTCTGTGAGGATTTTTCATTTTACGCGCGCCGCTTCTTTGTTTCATACTTGTGCGATTTGGTTCAAATTTTGTAAGAAGGTAGACAAATACATGTAATTAATAGTCATTCTGTAGTTTAGTAACAGCTTTACCCGTAAGCAACATCGTTCTAAAGACGATAAGAACACTTACGCCGTATCAGTCGTCGCTCGAGTCAACAAAAATCTACATCGGTTGCCAAACTATGCCTGTCTAACGTCAAAAGTGTGGTAGAGTATAAGTTGGGAACCAGAACAAAAAAGGTCCTATCGTAGGACAAAAAACGGCGTATATGTCCTGGGCTGAGTTAGGGACGTAAAAAAAGGGAATTTGCTTTTCGACTTATCTGCCACCTTCATAAAAAGGTATTGATATATTCGCGCTTTTTTATGAGTTAATCCTACTTCTCCACCGCAGAGAGATCTCTTAGAGTCGCCTCCTGTTACATGCAGGGTGGGAGGTATAAGAATAAGCAGACTTAAATGTATGTGCGTCTACAATAGGAAGTATCTGAGAGTGGTGGTGCAACTACCTGGTGGTTATAATTAAACTTTCCCTGTTTGACACCTTATAACACGGAAAGTAATTACCGAACGAGTACCAAACTTGGTAGCATTAATGTCAAGAGTATGGGGTGCACGATTTCCATGCGTCTCAGCGCCACGGTCCAGTTTCAATTATGGCCACCACGTACCGTGATCAGTCATCCTGATGCATAGTCAAACACACCTGACCAATCACAGTGCACTTGTTGACGTGCCAACATGAGCTTGGACCAATGGAGCAGGGCATTACCGGTGAAGCTCTATTATCAAACTAACAGTAATGCTCCAACTGCACTTCGCGAATATCGTTGCTGAAAGGATTACGGAAGGGTCCTCTTTCTCCATTTGCTGTGCGGAGCATGATGAAGTGGTTCAAACCAACTGGAGAAGTGGGCGTCGCTCCGGAAAGAGGTGATTGATGAAATCGCTGTCACTATGGCACACAACGCTACGCGCAATTCCCAATCGTTAGGCATTGCGCGTACTCTGTCACTAAAGTTGAACATCCTGTGGCCCACTGTAGGGAAGGTGCTTCGAACCATTCTCAAATAGTATTCGTACAAGATCTATACTGTACAGCAGCTTGCACCACAGGACGCACAACGGCGTGTAGACTTCGCCTACACTTTCTCGCAGGGACTGAAGATGACGAGGGCTGGCTGTGGTCCATCCTATGGACAGACGAAGCTCATCTTTCTTTGACGCGTGAGATGAAAACACAAAATTGCCGAGATTGGGTGTCTTCACTTCCATTCACTGCGCGTGAAGTTCCTCTGTGTGGTGAACGTGTCACCGTGTGGTATGGCTTCACGGCTAAGTTCATTATTGGCCTCTTTATTTATTTATTTATTTATTTATTTATTTATTTATTTATTTTGAGGGACCAAAGACGAGCAGTGTGACTGGTCAGCTTTACTTCGATATGCTTCACCAGCATGTCATAGCCGCCCTTCAGGAAAGATACGCATTGAACTCAACAGTTTTCATGCAAGATGGTGCCCCAAATTATCAGCCGATCATTTCCGAATGCCTGGTCGGCACGATCATCTTATCTCATTCCCCGTGTTTTCTGGTTGTCGGCCTGCCTGAAGGACATTCACACGTGCGCAGATTTGAAGCGCAGCATATCAAGAGAGGTAGCCAGCGTACCTACTGGCATCCTTCGTTCTGCTGTGCAGAATGCAGTACTGCGCTTTCAGACTCTCCTGAACGCTAATGGGCGCCATATTGAGCCCATTTTGTAACAGTAATGATGCTGGTATGTAATGATATGATGTACCGTAGCATCACATTAAAAGTGTTTCAATTGAATTGATTCTCTATTATTTCTCTACCCCATGCCCTTGACATTAATGCTACTAAGTTTGGTCTTCGTACAGTAATTAGTTTCCTTGTTCTAATGTGTTAAATACGGAAAGTTTAATTGTAATCACCCCTTACAGTGGGAAACGTCCCAGGCTGGAGATCCATGCGTCCTAAACTTTAATAACACGTTGTGGCATATTGGTCGAAATGAAAAATGCTACATTAGATGACGTGATAACATGTGTTATACAATATGACATAATGACACGAGGCCTTTATACAGTGTGTACATTAAGTCCGACAATACTTTCAATTATTTATTGCACAAGAAACAAACATTGTACAGATGTCATACATATGTTATTTTGAAGAGAAACCCGGAAAGTTATTTTTTTCATTTATTCCGCCAGAGGTAGTTTGGTAATTTGCCGATAGCTCTAGTCGCAAACAATTGGAGTTCAGGTGCGGGGCGAACTGTTTCATGAAATGTCCTCCCCGATCACCAGATCTTACTCCGTGTGACTTCTTTCTGTGGGGGTACATTAATGATCTGGTGCATGTACCGCCTCCACCACGTGATGCAGAAGAGCTCCAGGAGAGAATACGGAAGTGACTGCCACAGTACGATGCCATGCCGGGACGGGTATGGCAACAATTACCGTATTGACTCTGCCGGGTCACTCATTGTTTGCATGTCGAGTGTATGTAAAAAAAACGACGTTAGTGTTCCCGGACTTTATGTACACCCTGTATTACATAATACTAACACATAAAAGAGTGCGAACGTGTTAAGATGTTTTATTTAAATGTTATCGCATCTGCCAAATAAGACCCAAAAGTTAGTTTCCTTCTTTTATATCCCTTACTCTGCCCAGGACATATTCATCTTTTTTGTGCTATGGTAAGAACATTTTTCATTCTGGTACTAATAACATAAGAGGTGCACACATAACATATGAGGTGCACACAATATTCACCATTAACCTGGTAATCATAAACTATCGGTTTCTTTCTCTTTGTTATATGAATATGAATTATCTTACATTTGTCCACATTTAAAGAGAGTTGCCTTTCTATACATCAAGCGGAAATTTTGTCAAAGTCTTCCTGTATTTCCTTATTAGGATCGTCCAACGACAATACTGTAGTGTAGAAAAGAGCATCGTTAGCGCACAGTCTTGGAATGATCCTGTCGTGTACAGCGTTTGTGTGTTTTCACATTAGCGGTCCTGTCATGCTTGGTTGAGGCACGCTATATGTTACTTTTGTTTCTGTGGAACTTCACCGTGAAATAGTCGACAATACAGTGCAGTGCAGAACGTCTTTCGTGTATCTAAGAAGACAAAAGCTACCTGTTCGCCTGCATGTATTGTTTGCAAAATGTCGTGTGTCAATAAAGCAAGCTGTGTGTCACATGAGTGGTTTTCCGTTTTGCTCTGTCTCTGAGAAAAGCTTCTTTTCTCCCAGGCACTTTTTAATGTTTGAGCCTAAAATATGCTGTACGGTCGTGCAACAGACAGACATCAACTTTCTGGCCTGTGGTTCTGCGGTTTCGATTGTTAGTCCCTTTAGGTAAACGAGAATGCATTATTCTCTTTTCCTGTCACACGGGACTAATGGCTACGTAAAAGATTCTTGATAAATTTGAACTAGGAAAGGACCTGATTCTGAGGTGTATTCAGTGTACAATCTAACTGGAATTACGGCAGTTCCTGCTGCCTTCTTCGCTTCGTGTAGTTGTAATAGCTTTGCCGTACCACGGCTGCTAATATCCAGAGCGGCGGTCAGTCTCATGCGTAAATACAGCTGTAACACGGGATTTAATAGTTCTGATTTCTGTGTCCTGCCAGCAGTTTCAACACCAGACAGATCTACGAGGGATCGAATGGAAGTTTTGAATCTTATTATCTTTGCTTACAGAAAAGTATTATATTCTCAACAGTCTACAAATCGTGAGCTGCATCCTTAATTTTTATATATGAAATTAGTGAACTTACTCTTGGCACTTTTGTCGCCCCTGAATACGGTCACTTTCAGAACTCAAATTAATCATCAAAGTGTGTAATTTAGTACGATTGCATTCTGAATTGCTGGTGTATCAAGGTGTGACGTGTGGTGTAATTGTGCATGTGTTGTGTTGTACAAGTTTAACAAGATTACAATAAAATTAGTTACTTATTATTAATGTAACATGAAGTTTTATGTAATCACTGCATTTTCCGGCTAATGAAAGTTGTTTTGTCAAAAAAAAAAAAAAAAAAAACCTCCATCTGGGAACGTGTAGCAATGTTGTCTGTCAATCAGTGTAAATGCCACAAGTTCATTCACAAAAGTAATCATTTATAACCAACGAACTAGGTAAATGTATGATGAGTAGTCGGAAGTAAACAAGATTAATGCTTTTTAGTCATTTCAGCGCTGTTATTTAAAAGATTCTTAGGTAGTTACAGATCATTTATCAAAATTAACGCTAGTATTATGTCGAGGTGGCAACACTTTTCTTTAAGCAAATAGAAACGTTTTGCCGCACAGTACCACACGTACACAACAATAATGATTTGCCTGTCAAAATGGCGTATACCATAAGACAATCACTTACAGATTCTGCTTCAGACTGTGTTTTACACGTAATAGGTAATAAATATTAAATTTTTTCTCACCTTCAGTATATGCGTTAACATTTGAAAAATGTTTCTCATTGTTTCAAGACAGATTAATATTCAGAATTTGCCAGTAAACGGCGCTGTAGAATAATAATGCCAATGGCTGCGCTCCTTGGTAGCTGAGCAGAAAACTTAACAATTATATAGGACGAGACTTGCAATGAAATAAGACTCCAAGCAAAGAAGATTCGTTTCAATAACACATAAAATCTATTTTCAAATATCGGTTAGCAACATAACAATATTTTAGTACAATCTTTTACAGATCTCTGTGTTACGAGACATTAGTCACATCCTATGAGTTCGTTAAGGAAGAAGTCACAAGCCACAATCCAAATGTACACTATTGGCCTTAAAATTGCTACACCACGAAGATGACGTGCTACAGATGCGAAATTTAACCGACAGGAAGAAGATGCTGTGATACGCAAATGATTAGCTTTTCAGAGCATTCACACAAGGCTGGCGCCGGTGGCGACACCTACAATGTGCTGACATGAGGAAAGTTTCCAACTGATTTCTCATACACAAAGAGCAGTTGACCGGCGTTGCCTGGTAAAGGTCGGATTGTAGCCTATCGCGATTGCGTTTTATCGTACCGCGACATTGCTGCTCGCGTTGGTCGAGATCCAGTGACTGTTAGCAGAATATGGAATCGGTGGGTTCAGGAGGGTAATACGGAACGCCGTGCTGGATCAAAACGGCCTCGTATCACCAGCAGTCGATATGGCTGTAACGGATCGTGCAGCCACGGTTCGATCACTGACTCAACATAGGGGGACGTTTGCAAGACAACAACCATCTGCACGAACAGTTCGACGACGTTTGCAGCAGCACGGACGATCAGCTCGGAGACCATGGCTGCGGTTACCCTTGACGCTGCATCACAGACGGACGACGAACCTGGGTGCACGAATCACAAAACGTCATTTTTTCGGATGAATCCAGGTTCTGTTTACAGCATCATGATGGTCGCATCCGTATTTGACGACACCGCGGTGAACGCACACTGAAAGCGTGTATCCGTCATCGCCATACTGGCGTATCACCCGGCGTGATGGTATGGGGTGCCATTGGTTACACGTCTCGGTCACCTCTTGTTCGCATTGACGGAACTGAACAGTAGACGCTACATTTCAGATGTGCCTCTACCCTTCATTCCCTGCCTGCGGAACCCTACATTTCAGCAGGATAATGCACGACCGCGTGTTGCAGGTCCTGTACGGGCCTTTCTGGATACAGAAAAAGTTCGACTGCTGCCCTGGCCTGCACATTCTCCAGATCTCTCACCAATTGAAAACGTCTGGTCAATGGTGGCCGAGCAACTGGCTCGTCACAATACGCCAGTCACTACTCTCGATGAACTGTGGTATCGTGTTGAAGCTGCATGGGCAGCTGTACCTGTACACGCCATTCAAGCTCTGTTTGACTCAATGCCCAGGCTTATCAAGACCGTAATTACGGCCAGAGGTGACTGTTCTGGGTACTGATTTCTCAGAATCTATGCACCCAAATTGCGTGAAAATGTAATCACGTGTCAGTTCTAGTATAATATATCCGTCCAATGAATACCCGTTTATCATCTGCATTTCTTCTTGGTGTAGTAATTTTCACGGCCAGTAGTGTAGTATTGGGGACCACAGAGATCATGACCTAAAATATGAATATTAATCTGGCAAACAGAGTAGTTAAAGTGAGAGAGCAGCTTTCCAACTTTCAGAGATGGCGAGTCATACTAATGGACGGACAATACGATGTATTTCGTGCTTGCATATAGGCCAGTTGCAGTACTGGCAGACACAGGATACAAACAAAAAAGGCAAAGTTAATCCTGCAGGTGTTTTAGAAACAGCCATTTTACAGCCGTATTAACAATGGTGGGAAGGTAGGAGGAGCAGAATGAACTCGCATTTTTCAAAAAGCGACAACATTACTGGCCTAGCATGGCAGGGCGAACCCAGGGATTATTTTGCTGTTGGCTCAACTACTTTTACAAGCAAAAGACGAAGAGCTGATCCCAGTGGCATTACAGCCTCTACAGAGGGATCAAAGCGAGCTGCTCTCTTGCAGCCACGTCGTGTATGAATTAGCGGCATACGCCGGGAGCAGCCTTACCTGTTTACATCCATATACCATATATACGTGAGCTACGGCTAAGCTACTTATATAAATTTCTACCTCTCGTAGAAATGAACAAAGGAATGATCCTTTCATCGTTCATATGGTCTCCACTTATATAGATTGACAAACCGTGAGAGGAGTGATACTTTGCAGCTTTTTTGGAATCTTGAAATGTCGACAGTGCAGCATAATACTGTAATGTATACTCGCAACGAAAGAAGATTAACTGTTGAAATTATCGGAATAGCAGGACGTAATAGGGGAAAAAGCAGAGACACAGTAATCCCCTCATTGTGCTACAGATAATCAGCTGGAGATTTCCTACACCACTCTCACACATGAGGAACTGAATTAGCGACACAAACCTTGTTTCGTCCTCATCACGCGACGAATCGTGTTCCTCATCATTTACTCATTCTAATAGTAGGTTCCTTGTTTTTATCAATGGCCGGCCGGCCGAGTGTACCAGGGAATACTTTTTAGCACTTTTTCGGCTAATTTTCGCTTTATCATCGCTATATGCCGATATGCACGCTCCTGTGTATGATTTTATTATCCATTTAAATACACTGCCGAAAAAAGAATTAATACACCTGGAAAGATGAGGTCGATTTTGATCCGATGACACATACGCCACCTAGGGGATAGCATATGTGTGATAATGGTTTCAACGTCATCCGCCAACAGATAGAGTAGTGGCTTAGCGACCAGAGCGCCATCTGTGTCTACCCTTTGAAAGCGAGGGCTCACACCCGGAAGGCTGTGTAGTGGAAACGTGTGAAGCATGAAGACAACCGCACTCGTGCTTCCTACAGCGAAATGAGCGAGTTTGAAAATGGTCAGATTGTGGCCTTGCGAGTGGCGGGATGGTTCTTTCGGAGAACTGCTATGCAAGTTGGATGTGATGCTTCAGTTGCGCAACGATGCTGCTATCAGTGGTCACGTGAACATTCTCACACCCGTAGACAAGATTCTAGACATGCACACAGCACACATACCCGCCAGGATCGTCGTATTGTAAGGGCAGCGGTAGCAGATCGTACAGATACCACAGCACATATGAGAGAGACCGGACGTGTCAGCGCGAACTGTTGTGAAGCAGTTATTAGCTGGGAGATTACGGGTGTGCACACTTCTAGCCCATCTTCCATTCACGGCACCGCATCGACGTGTACGACTCAACTGGTACCGCAGAGGATCACCTGGAAGGTGGAATGGCGCAACGCCGTCTTCAGCGATGAAAGCAAATCCTGCCTGAATGCAAGTAATGGTCGTTTATGTGTACCACGCCGGCCGCTGTGGTCGAGCGGTTCTAGGTGCTGCAGTCCAGAACCACGCGGCTGTTAAGGTCGCGGATTCGAATCCTGCCTTGGGCATGGATATGTGTGAAGTTCTTAGATTAGTTAGGTTTCAGTAGTTCTAAGTCTAGGGGACTGGTGACCTCAGATGTTAAGTCCTACAGTTCTAAGAGCCATTTTGAACCGTTTTGTGTACCACACAGACTTGGTGACTGCTGCCCCATAGAGCCGGCCGGGGTGGCCAAGCGGTTATAGGCGGTACAGTCTGGAACCGCGCGATCGCTACGGTCGCAGGTTCGAATCCTGCCTCGGGCATGGATGTGTGTGGTGTCCTTAGGTTAGTTAGGTTTAAGTAGTTCTAGGGGACTGATGACCTTAGAAGTGCTCAGAGCCATTCTTTTTGTCCCATAGAGTGCATTCGTAAAAAAGACACACTGGTCCCACCCCAGGACTTATGTTCTGGAGAGGAATGAGCTACATGTGGTTGTAGTGAAGAACCGAGAGTTGTTGAAAAAAGCAGACGAGCTTTATTCCTTAAAAATTCCATTTAACACGAGAGGAGTACAACACAACAGAAAGACAAGGAGAAATCATGGAAGAAGAGCATAACCTTAAAAAGGAAATTATGAATAAGTTTAAGAATGTAACGCAGCAAAATTCAGGTTCCAGTTCTTCAGTCAATGTGCTCGAGAAATTTGGGTTTTTGTGAATGAGTAAGTAAATATTCATATATATAAATCATTTTTCACATGGTTAATGTGTACGTGTACGGCATAATATTTGTGTTTATCACTTCAGCGTCGGAACTACAACATTCTAATATTTATCTGAATTTGCAGTATTGTAAAATACGTCTTTTTTTAAAGAAATAATCGAAAAATTTTATGGCTTTGTATACCCAATTAAGAAATAAAATTAGTGTGTTAATCAAATGGTTCAAATGGCTCTGAGCACTGTGGGACTTAACTGCTGTGGTCATCAGTCCCCTAGAACTTAGAACTACTTAAACCTAATAAACTAAGGACAATACACACATCCATACCCGAGGCAGGATTCGAACCTGCGACCGGAGCGGTCGCGCTGTTCCATACTGAAGCCCCTAGAACCGCTCGGCCACGGTGTGTTAATCCCCTAGAAAAAGGAGCGCAGTTGTTAGATATGTTACTGCTCCTTACAATGGCAGGTTATCAAGATTTAAATGAGTTTGACCTGGTGTTGTCCGCGCACTAGAGATGAAGTGGGGATTTTCCCGTACGACCGTTGCACGAGTGTACCGGGAATATCAGGAATAAGGTAAAACAATAAATCGGCGACATCGCTGCGGCCGGAAAAAGATCCTGCATGAGCGGACCAAGGACGACTGAAGAGAATAGTTGAACGTGACAGAAATGCAACTCTTCAATAAATTGCTGCAAATTTCAATGGTGGGCCATTAACAAGTGTCAGCGTGTGAACTATTCAACGAAACATCATCGATATCGAGTTTAGGAGTCGAAGGCCCACTCGTGTACCGTTAGTGACTGCACGACACAAAGCTTTACGCATCGTCTGGGCCCGTCAACACCGACACTCGATTGGTGATGACTGGAAACACGTTGCCTGATCGGACGAGACTCGTTTCAAATTGTATCGAGTGGATGGAAGTGTACGGGTATGGAGACAACCTCTTGCTGTCAGCTGGGAACTGTTCAAGCTGGTGGAGGCTCTGTTATGATGTGGGGTGTGTGCAGTTGGAGTGATATAGGACCCCTGATAAGTCTATATACGACTCTTGACAGGTGACACGTACGCAAGTAAACATCCTGTCTGATCACCTGCATCCATTTATGTCCATCGTGCATTCCGACGGACTTTGGCAATTCCAGCAGGACAATGCGACACTCCACACGTCCAGAATTGCTACAGAGTGGCTCCAGGAACAGTCTCCTGAGTTTAAACACTTTCACTGGCCACCACACTCCCCAGAAATGAACACTGTTGAGCATGAGTGGGATGCCTTGCAACGTGTTGTTCTGAAGAGGGCCCTACGCGATATTTGGAAGGTGTACCAGCTATTAAGTGAGTGAGTGAGTGTGTGTGTGTGTGTGTGTGTGTGTGTGTGTGTGTGTGAGAGAGAGAGAGAGAGAGAGAGAGAGAGAGAGAGAGAGAGAGAGAGAGAAAGGAAAAAAAAGAACGTAAGTATAAAATTACACATAAATACAGTGAGTCACTTTTCACTGCAGTAGTGGCGATCCGGTGGCTTGTTGATTCATTTAAGAAAGAAAAGTCTTTACACTAACTTCTAATTTTACTAGCAAACATGATACAATTATATTAAAGTAATTAAGTATAATAGACCTTTTGACAACTTGGCCTGCAGCATCTGCTTCTGGCTGAAATGCATATTGTTCGAAGTCATTCACTTCCACAGCACCACATCTCTAACTTCTATTCCAAAGTCGTGTAGAACTGCAGCAGTGTAGAACTATAACATTCCCACTTCTCTGGTTTAAATCACATTGTTTTAGTGACAATTTGGAAACGTTTCTTCCAGACACCGATGCAAAAGTTTCGCAGTCCACAAAGAAGTTGCAGTCTAGGAGACAAAACACGGTTCCTGTCAAAAATATGCTGCAGTAACGACTGCAACATACCAAGCAGCAACTCAAAAATTTCTTTATGAAACCCTAACCGCTCTTTGAAATCACTGTCGCTACACATCACAAAAGGGGTTTATTTCTCCGTTATAACTGTCATTCTTGGGATGGTCATATCTTCCTCCGTCCCCATATATTCTTCATTGTATTGTATTTGTATGTTAACCGGGGGTCTAGAAACGACGGAGAGGCTCCGTCCCCGCCGCAGCCGCAGTGGTCCACAACCCCACGAAGACTACCGCAGTCCACTTCACCCCTCCGCCGCCCCACACCGAACCCAGGGTTACTGTGCGGTTCGCCCCCCCCCCCCCTCCCCCCAGGGAACGTCTCACAACAGACGAGTGTAACCCCTATGTTTGCATGGTAGAGTAATGGTGGTGTACGCCTACGTGGAGAACTTGTTTGCGCAGCTATCGCCGATATAGTGTAAATGAGACGGAATAAGAGGAACCAGCCAGCATTCGCCGAGGCAAATGGAAAACCGCCTAAAAACCATCCACAGACTGGTCGGTTCACCGGACCTTGACACAAATCCGCGGGGCGGATTCGTGCCGGGGACCAGGCGCTCCTTCTCGCCCGGAGAGGCGTGCGTTAGACCGCACTACCAACCAGGCGGGCATATATTCTTCATAGTCTAAGTAATCCGTAGAATTAGACACTTGAAAGACAGAACTCAGAGATCGCACCTTACACTCTTACTTTACTCCTACTACTCCCTAGAATTAAATGTTGGCCTTATTTCCTCCTTAAATTAAAACATAGTAGCGTACTCTCCAGTGGTGGTCTCCACCAGTAATGGAGTAAATAAATTTACTTCGAAAGTAAATGAAAAGTTTACTCCTGGAGTAATTTACTTCATTACTGTCGAGTGGAAGTCACCGATTTCCTTCTCTCTTAGTAACTTACTACTTCAGTTTCACTTACTCCTGCTTGTTGCTCACCACCCTAAATTTTGGAGAGTCCGTCCCATGTTGTACAACTTCATGTGGTTGTTTCGCACACCACATTCTCACATTATGACGGTTCACCTTTCCATTTAAATGAAATGTTGCCTCGTCACTAAACAGTAAGCGTGGAAGAAAACTGTCATCCTCTATCTTGCCAAGAACGAAAGTACGGAACTCCACACGTTGTTGTTTGTCGCCTTCACGAAGGGATTGTAGTAGCTGAATTTTGTATGGTTTCATGAGTAACCGTCGACGCAACACACGCCAAACGGACATTGGGGGCATGGTGAGCTGTCGAGCTGCACGGCGAACGGATTTCTGCTGACTCCTTGTGGAGCTATCGTGGATAAGTTCGACGTCTGTGTCATACTCTCGCGGAAGGCCCAGCGATTTGCCTTTACACAAATCTGTTTCTCGGAATTGTTCATGCCATCATGTAATGTTCTGTGTTGTAGGAGGATCCACACCATACCCAGTACGAAAGTCACGCTGGACAGTTATTACTGAGCCGCACTGTGCAAAACGTAGAACACAGAACGCTTTATGTTGTCCCGACACAATTTCAACTAAAACTCAAGTGGGCGCACACTGCTGCTACCTAGCGGGAACCATATAAAACTCGAGAGTTTGCTCTTTCCAACAGTACGTCGTTCACGCACATATCTCAAATAACGTAACAAAATGGTTCAAATGACTCTGTATGTAACAAAATGGTTCAAATGACTCTGAGCACTATGACTTAACTTCTAAGGTCATCAGTCCCCTATAACTTAGAACTACTTAAACCTAACTAACCTAAGGATATCACAGACATGCATGCCCCAGGCAGGATTCGAATCTGCGACCGTAGCGGTCGGACGGTTCCAGACTGGAGCGCCTAGAACCGCTCGGCCACTCCGGCCGGCAAATAAAGCAACAGTTATGACTTTTTTTTTAAGCCGCATGATCCTTTTTGATACACTGTGTGTATATGTGTGTGACGTATACCGTGTGTCTCTCCTTCGGTTCGTCAGACGCATTTTCTCTGGTGTTTCGGCAGACATTTGTAATTTCGTTTTTGCAGTGTGTAGCTGGTATCAGGCCATAAAAATTCTACTCATCATATCTTTTATACTACGCCTAGCGCAGATTACAATGCATCGGCTTGTTTCCCGTTGCAAAACAAAATGATTTTTAAATCGCAATTTTATGTGCCTATTCGACAGAGCGCTACCAGATTAGTCTCGCGCGATATTCGTTTCAGCAGTACGTATCAACGGGAACAGTAAAACACAAGGAATAATCAGTACTACAGCAGAACAGCACGTTTCTGCATGGCGGTAGCAGTTACCAGGGCGTTGTTGTTGTTGCTGGAGTACTGATTATTTCTCGTGTTTTACTGTCCCTGTTATTACGTACCGGTAGAACGAATATCGTACAAGACTACGTTGGGACCGGTCTCGTCTAATGGGCACGTAGAAGTCCATTTTAAAAATCATTTTGTTTGTAAAGGGAATCAAACCGACGCTTTGCATCGACGATGGGCGTCGCAAGAATGATGGAATGATCAGTATTTGCTGAGACTGTCGCCAGTTATACGTTGCAAAACAATATTGCGGTTATCTGCCGAAGCATCAGAGAAAACGTGCCTGATGACTGTTAGGAGAGACATCCTGTATTTAGCACATGCATACGCGGGTGAAACCCCAGGCAAAAAGCTTCGTTTTTTTTTTGCAAAAGACGGAAAGACCAAAAATTTCGTATATCAGAAAGCACATGAATAAACTTTTTCAAATTTAATATAATCTGCAAAAAGATTTTGGTCTTTATTTTGCGCGTTTAAATGTGTACCTAATTAAAAAGAAAATTGGTATTGCGAAGCTTGCCGGGCACAGCTAGTCATATGACGAATAAAAGTAACATAATATTAATAATCAATGTTGACTGGAATACTCTCTTCCAAATTCTAAAGGTGGCAGGGGTAAAATACAGGGAGCGAAAGGCTATTTAAAATTTGTACAGAAAGCAGATGGCAGTTATAAGAGTCGAGGGACATGAAAGGGAAGCAGTGGTTGGGAAGGGAGTGAGACACGGCCATAGCCTCTCTCCGATGTTATTCAATCTGTATATTGAGCAAGCAGTAAAGGAAACAAAAGAAAAATTTGGAGTAGGTATCAAAATCCATGGAGAAGAAATAAAAACTTTGAGGTTCGCCGATGAGATTGTAATTCTGTCAGAGACAGCAAAGGACTTGGAAGAGCAGTTGAACGGAATGGACAGTGTCTTGAGAGGAGGATATAAAATGAACATCAACAAAAGCAAAACGAGGATAATGGAATGTAGTCAATTAAGTCGGGTGATGCTGAGGGAATTAGATTAGGAAGTGAGACACTGAAAGTAATAAAGGAATTTTGCTATTTGGGTAGCAAAATAACTGATGATGGTCGAAGTAGAGAGAATATAAAATGTAGACTGGCAATGGCAAGGAAAGCGTTTCTGAAGAAGAGAAATTTGTTTACATCGAGTATAGATTTAAGTGTCAGGAAGTCATTTCTGAAAGTATTTGTATGGAGTGTAGCCATGTATGGAAGTGAAACGTGGACGATATATAATTCGGACAAGAAGAGAATAGAAGCTTTTGAAATGTGGTGCTACAGAAGAATGCTAAAGATTAGATGGGTAGATCACATAACTAATGATGAAGTATTGAATAGAATTGGGGAGAAGAGGAGTTTGTGGCACGACTTGACAAAAAGAAGGGACCGGTTAGTAGGACATGTTCTGAGGCATCAAGGGATCAGAAAATTAGCATTGGAGGGCAGCGTGGAGGGTAAAAATCGTGTAGGGAGACCAAGAGATGAGTACACTAAACAGATTCAGAAGGATGTAGGTTTAAGTAAGTACTGGGAGATGAAGAATCTTGCACAGGATAGGGTAGCATGGAGAGCTGCATCAAACCAGTCTCAGGACTGAAGACCACAACAACAACAAGAACAACAACAATATTAATAATAATTATCTGTGGTACTTTACGTAGAGATTCTCCTGAATGATGTCGTTGCAGACCTACTAAAGAAAATAAAAGGGCTTCTCCGAGCATCGCCAGCACCTCTTAGCTTTGTCAGCTTCTGCAGCAAACTAGGAAGGCAAAAAGACCGAGATTTCTTGGACAGCCCGGGGATATCAGACGGGTCACGTGACTCGGACACCTGGCTACCTGTTCTCCAGCCGCAAGGCTATTCCATTAGCGGCGGCGGCGCGGCAGACGTAAACAAACAGAGCGCGTGGAGGTACACGCAACGTGGCGAGTGGGACAAAAAAAGCTGGAGGCGGCAGAAACCTGTCCCGTCCAGGCGAGCTCAACTGCCTCGTAATTGTAGGAGAAGGTCCAGGGGGAGTGTCGCCGGCTCCGGAATGACTGGCCACTGGGCCCTAATGACTGTCGTAATGGGTGTCGCCGGGACCCGGGGTAGGCCCGTGATTAATGACAGACTGTCTCACAGTGGGGGTAACCCTGTTATTAGAGGGGTCTTGAGAGGCCGACATCAAAACATACTCGCGGCTGATTTTCAACGTGGGCGACAGCAGCTGCCTAAGTATCCACTGCCAAGAAATTAATAATAATAAAAAGAAAAACCTCAGAAAAATGCTGCCCAGCTTTTCAGAACGCTACTAGGATGAAATGGAACATAGGAGGTCAGCGTATTTCCTCCTTTAATTCACAATAAAACGAAATGAAACATACGCAGCTTGCAGCCGCAATGTTCATGCGTAAATAATATAATCAAAAATTATTCCATTTTATCATGACGTCGCCATACAGCAACCTTATTACAGTGAATAATAAAAATAGTTGCAGGTTCTTTGTTAATTCAAGAACGATGCGCTTCAGCCAGGTAGGGCATCTTCTCGCTGTCACTTTGCTGATGTTGTAGTCCAGGATAGGGTTAATTATAATGTCATCCTTCCATTATATTTCGAGATAACTTGATGACGCTCTATGTGGGCGAAACACGTCGCTCTTGAGTTAATATAGAATATTGTGCAACCTTCGGCTGTTTTCTATACAGCGGTCTAAGTAAATGTCGAATTTTGCGGAAACTTTAATATGGAAAGTTGTTATCTAGAAATACGTTTTGATGGCAATGCACTGGTTCTTTCGTTCTGTAATTCTAGCGCAAACAGTCCGTGAAGAGCCACTATGTGTATTCTATAGCAACCGTGTCACCTTCAAACATTGCAATACTTCTTCTGTATGTCGTTACGAGAGTCTTGTTGCTTCAGGATGGTTCGGACAATGATAACTTACGGTCAGAACGTATTTTGGTTCGTTGGTTGATTTGGGAGAGGGGACCAAACAGCGAGATTATGGGAAGGATGGAGTAGGAAATCGGCAGTGCCCTTTCAAAGTAACCATCTCGGCATTTGAATGAAGCGATTTAGGGAACTCAGGGAAAACATAAATCAGAATGGCCGGACGGGGGTTTGAGCTGTCGTCCTCCCGAATGAGAGTCCAGTGTGCTAACCACTGCGGCACCTTCCTCGGTCTCTGCATTTTATTAGGTTTTCTGTGTTATTAGCAGTAATCGTCGAATAAAAAAAGTTTTTCTCAGTTTTTGGAATTTTACTAGCCTTCAAAATAAACAACGTGTTCCATCAAGGTACCAGGATCCTCGATGTGTTCCGTCAGAGGAAAAGTTTGGGAAGTCTTGTTCTAATGGAGAACGGAATGAAACAGGTGGACGTCGCAGCGAGTATCGCTGTGTGTCAATGTGATGCGTCTAGCATTTGGAACAAGTGTCTAGTGATAGGATCAGTTGTAGATAGTCACAAAAGTGATCGCGGAAGAAGAAGAAGATGTGCGCAGTAACGATATCTGTCTATAACAGCAAGTATAAAAACTCAGCCCAATGCTACACGTCTACGGCAGCAACTCCAAACAGCTACAGCGGTGTATTTGTCAACAGGGACAATAAGGTGATGATGATGATGATGATGATGACAATGTTTGGTTTTTGGGGCGCTCAACTGCGCGGTTATCAGCGCCCGTACAAAGTCCCAACCTTTGCTCAGTCCAATCTCGTCACTTTTATGAGTGAAGATGAAATGATGAGGACAACACAAACACCCAGTCATCTCAAGGCATGTGAAAATCCCTGACCCCGCCGGGAATCGAACGCGGGACAATACGAAATAAGCTCCATGAGTAGGGACTACGTGCCAGAAGATCATTCAAGGCTCCTCCTCTAAATCGGGTTCGGAGAGTGGCTCATGTCAGATGGATACCAAATAATTCTTTGTCGACTGGGCAGCTGTGGGACGCAACGCACCTTTCTGATGACACCCGTATCAGACTCCACCCCGATGTGTATGAAGGCAATAAGGACAACGTTTACACCTCAACTGCATCGCAGACCTCCACCTTTACCAATGCGGCTCAGTCATGTTTTTGGGGTGGAATGATGTACGGTCGCAGAACACCCTTTTGTGCCGAAACATCGAAGGATGACTGGCGGGAAGTTGCAGGACGACATTCTTCCACGCATTGTTGCTGCATCTGGTAAACATATTGGAACAGGATTCACGCTGATCGACAACAATGCTCGCTTGCCCCATCCACAAAAACATGTGAACGCCTGCCTAGCGGAGCATAGAATCAGTCAGATGGAATGATCTACACGTTCCCAGTATCTCATTTGTATTGAGATTGCATGGGTCACGCTGAAACAAGCGGTTTGCTATCATCCTGCCCCACAAGAGGCAGTAGAGGTCATCATAGTGGCTACTGTGGAGGAATGGGATAATATTCCGCATGATTGTCTGGGCAATTTGGTAAGGAGCATGCCTAACCGCATTCAAAAGTGTCTCCAATTATGAATCTTTTGTTTATTCGTATTTGTCAAGCACAATTGTTCTATCTTTTTTATTTTTGTTTCCTTATGACTGTAACCTGACAGAAAAAGCCAGTTTTGTTACGTATTATGACATGTGTTGACAATAAAGCAATATGCAACATTTATTTTGACCACTGTATTAACACAGTAGAATCAGCGGTGTCTTTCCCGCCTGCTTAGCCTGAGATCGCTAACGCGTCGCTTTGCGGTGGCGCTCGACTTGGAGGCAAGCCGGTTCAAATCCTGGAGGTGTAATTTTCACTGCCATTATCTACTTGGCAAGGGTAGGAACCGTTGTGGCGTAAAGTTCCTAATCAGCAAACTTTGCGTCGATGTCCTGGGTTAAATTCAAAACCTCTTCGCAGTAGCCGCACGGGATTAGCCGAGCGGTCTTTGGCGCTGCAGTCACGGACTGTGCGGCTGGTTCCGGCGGAGGTTCGAGTCCTCCCGCGGACATGGGTGTGTGTGTGTTTGTCCTTAGGATAATTTAGGTTAAGTAGTGTGAAAGCTTAGGGACTGATGATCTTAGCAGTTAAGTCCCATAAGATTTCAGACATATTTGAAAATTTTTTCTTCACAGTATCGCATGAAATGAGATTTGTGATACATGCGTTATAGGACAGAACCATCTTTCGTAGGCGAAGGCAGCTGCCTTCAGTTTACAACTCAGCCTTATGAGAGTATGACGCGGCCAACATGAGACGTTCAAGGAAGTTTTATGTCTGACGGCCCATGCTTGCAGCTGGCTTTTTGTTTTTTGATGGTACCTAATAGCGTAGAAACTTTAAAGTAGGTTACATTGTGTGACAATATAAATATTTACGAAGTTGTCAGTATGTGTAGTATTGTGGCGTGTTGATTTTCTTCCCTGTTTTATAGTACATGATAATGGGAGAAAATTGTTTTGAAACATGTTGTGGTACATATAACGCACGTTTGACAACTAGTGCGTAACATGCTCACTAATGAAAAAAGCATTGTGAACAGACATTTTATTTTCTAAATGTACAGGTGGCCGAGCGGTTCTAGGCGCTTCAGTCCGGAACCACGCGGCTGCCACGGTCGCAGGTTCGAATCCTTCCTCGGGTATGTATGTGTGTGATGTCCTTACGTTAGGTAGGTTTAAGTAGTTCTAAGTTCTAGGGGAATGATGACCACAGATGTTAAGTCCCATAGTGCTTAGAGCCATCAGAACCATCATCTGATTTGGTGTTCCACCTGGACAGTATTTTTGCACGCATTAATTGTGATGTGGGAGACGGCCGTAATCATTAAGGTAGGCACGAGCATCAGCGGGATTCTAGGAAGCCATTCCAAACTGCGCAGAAGCCGGGACATTGCCTTTGCGGCAGTCTGAGGAGAAAGGTTAAACCTTTCTCAGATAGTGTGTACTGCAGCTGCCAATGTAAGGTGAAAACTTTGTTGGGTTCTCATAGCTAATCATAATAGCGATAGCTATTCGCAATCAGTCTTCAGCGGGTTTCAGATAGAATCAGCGAAAGCTTGGAAGTGATTAGATGCCTGAAGTAAGTTACGATAGTTCGACTAAAATGATTCGGTGATTGACAGATTACATGCCGGGAGTAGTGCTGCAAGCGTATAACCAGCCACGCTTGACGAGTCTATGAAACTATATGGCTGCTTATAATCTAAGTGCAGCTACTCACAGAGGTCCAGTGTTAACTGTAATCGTCGTGTGGCAGCGAAACTTGGTAGTATCCTAATGCATTAATGCGGAACCTATTTACACAAAAAATAGTTCAAATTTTGGCCACCAGGCGCTAATCTCACGTTGTACAGCATCTCGTCGACGTCACCGGTGCTCATGTTGAACAAATTGTGTAAATGGCAGTTTGTAATAACACCAGCATTACGCCTTTCTCACTTGTACGACCCTTTCTGCCCATATGCCGTTCCTAATCCATTATTTGTCGAAACATTTCTATACGTCTTTGTTGCATTCACAGCGCCATATTTGCACTTAGCGTCAGAAATTGGAACTAATTGTTTTTGCAACATATACCGGTTCCGCATTAACGCATTAGAATATCTACTACGTTTCGCTGTCATGCGATAGCTACAGCCCACACTGGACCTTGTAAGCGTACTGTCATATCGCTGGATTGGTTGCGAATTATCTTTGCGGACAGCAACGTCTGCTGAGTCGCGCACGGGGCACGGAACATTTTTGTTGTTGTGGGTAGCTCTGCATGTGAGAGGCATTGTTATTATGGAAGTTCAGGTGTTGTTACAAGTGATATTACAGTAAACTGATGAAATATGGAAGTGATTCAGAGGAAAGTGCGTAATGATGTAATTAAAAATGAGCAGTGTCGTCCATAACGTACGAGGGTAATCCCAAAAGTACGGTCTCCTATTTTTCTATAAGTAAATAGGCCTGTTTATTTCTACAATGGTTTACATCAGTTTACAGCTTGAACATTTAGCTATTTTTCGACATAATCACCATATCTGTCGATGCATTTTTGTAGACGCTGTGGCAGTTTTTGCATGCCCATGTCATACCAGCTCGCGGCCATGCTGTTCAGAAAGTTATAGACCTCCTCTTTCATCTCGTCGTCGGAGCTTAATCGCTGGGACTACAATTAACGCTGACAGGTGCTGTAAGAGTTTTTTCAAACTCAAACGGGCAATTCGGAACCGAAGAAGAGTGTTGAGCAAGGGCATACACATTCACCATGACCACGCTCGCCCACATATCGCTCGACAAATCATTGCTCTCCTGCAACAATTTCAGTAGAACATAATCACCCACTCACCCTATAGTCCTGACTTAGCGTCCAGTGACTATCACCTGTTCCCTAGGTGAAAAGAACGTTTGGCCGGAAAGCCAATCAGCTCCGACGACGAGGTGAAAGAAGAGGTTCATAACTTTCTGAACAGCATGGCGGCGAGCTGGTATAACATGGGCATACAATTTAAATACATAATTTCAGGCAAGCCAGCAGCAGTGTGGAGCAGAACAATGCAACCGCCGCGGGATTATCAGATGCGCGATGTGGACAGGGTGCACGGTCAAGGAGCAGCAAGCACTTATACCAATTTAGGGACCCCCACCATTTGTAACCTCCGGGCGTGTTACAACCTCAGTCTGTAGCTGGAACTTAAACTGTAACCACGCAAATAATTGGAAAACAGGGGCAGCTCAGAGAGCATGTGATTCCTTTAATCAGACCTGATGCGGGTCCAAAACACTCAGGCAGTACTCAAGAATAGAACGCACCATCGTCCTGTTTGCGGTCTCGTTTACAGATGAAGTACACTTTCCCAAAAATTCTACCAATAAACCGAAGTCTAACATTCCCTACCACAATTCGCGCTCCTTCCATTTCGTATTGCTTTGTAGCGTTACACCCAGATGTTTAAACGACGTGACTTCGTGAAGCAGGACGCTGGTAGTACCGCATTCAAATATTACGGGTTTGTTTTTCCTACTCGTCCGTATCAGTTTACATTTTTCTACATTTAGAGATAGCTCCCATTCACCACACCAAAGAAATTTTGTCTGTGTTATCTTGTATCATCGAGCAGTCATTCAACTTCGACAGCTTGTCGTACATCACAACATCATCAGCAAACAAGCGCACATTGTTGTCCACACTGTTTTCCTTCAGATCATTTATGTATACAGAATATAACATCGGTCGTATCATACTTCCCTTGGTCATGCCTTACGGGACCCATCTTTTGGAAGAACACCCACCGTCGAGCACAATTTACTGAGTTCTATTACTAAAGATGTCTTCGAGCCACTCACGTATTTGGCAACGTTTTCCAGATGCTCGTACCTTGGCAGTATGCAGTGGGGCAGCGTGTGTAATGCTTTTCGGAAATCTGAAGTATGGATTCTGCCTGTTGCCCTTAATCTCTAGTTTGCGATGCATTCTAAAACCGTGGTGCTTTCGTGCACATAATCTTTTCAGTCTCTACGAAATTAAATACGTATTCGAACTGAGAATATTTCAAGAATTCTGCAGCAAACCACAACTATTGGTCTTACTCTTCTTTCTGAGTTGCATTTTGCGTTGCAAGTGAAATTAAGCAAGTTAATTATTTGTGTACAGCATTGGTACATAAACTTCGGTCTAAAAATAAAGTAGAAGCTTTACTGTTTTCTGTAAATTCTTTAAACTATTATATTTAAAGTAGAATTTCAAGAAGATGAAACTGTCATGAATTATGATTAAATTTATTTTTAATAATGATTATTAAGAATGTCAATAACTAACTCAGAGTTCTTCTTTAAAAATCTTTAATTTTCGAATTTAAGTCATAAGAATAGTATGCTTTTTAGTTAAGTATGTTTTAAAACAGTATACAAAATTTCAGCGCTCTATGTATAATAAGTTTTAACAGTGTGTACCAGTACAACAAAAAGGTGGACTTGAAGAAAATTCAAGTTAAAGTTAAAGCTTGTTTATCTGCCCTGCATAACACTAAAGCATCCCAGGTCCATATCCATCTGGTTTCTGGTGTCGTTCTCCTCCCCTTTTCTTCTTCAGACTACTTCTTTTTTGTTGCTGCTTTGATGCCTTCCGACAGTGATTTCTCTGCTTCGAAGAGGCTCCTGAGGTCAATGCAAATTAATGTTGTTCGCACATTTATTCCACCAGGCACTCCCATCAATTCCATAAACTTGAACCTTGATGCTGCACCATTATTGCAACTTAGAAGAAAAGTTTTTGGTATCCGTTTCCGTACACAATTGTTAAAACTCTCATTCGGTTTTTGTGTCCTACCGTGTAATTACTTCTCTAATAATCTTATGTCACTAAAGACATTGGAAACTAAAAAGTCATAAAAGACAAACAAGTGAGAACAAAATTCTGTTTTTAACAAAGCTGTCTGCGTGATACGGGGGCGTCGTGATGCGTGCACACAGTTTTGAGTTCCTCTAATCTTGGAGCTTTCTTCGGTACGATTTCCTCGAAGTAAACTTTTTCTTGTTCAGAAACCGACAGGTAATGTTTTAAGAAAAACATTTTAAAAATCTATTTTTTGAAGTTTTCACTTACTAGCCCTCTTAAAGAATGCACCCAATATAATTGTGCTATCAGTGGGCTCGTTAGCACAGTTTTTAGTCTCTGGATGGATTGTCAAAGTCTGCGAATGATCTTTACGCGTGTAATAATTGTCTTCAGTTTTATTTATTTATTTTCCGTGTGCAGAACACCATGCATCTAGTATAAGTCAGCTGCAATAACATTTAAATTTTAAATATAACCAAATACATAGATGGCCTTATCAATAGCTAGCTGTAAATTTAGCGAGGTATATAGCTTGTGCTGAGGTTTCGGCACGTACGCAAGTGGTCGTCCGTTTGGATATTCCCACAAGCACACAGTGGCTCCCCATTGAAATAGATCCATCGGACAAGGCAGTAGTTCTCAGCCTGCTGAGAGCCTTCCAGGTTTTGAACGATTTGTTACTTCCAGCAGCAAGTTCTTCCTTCAGCTTCAGGATAGGATTTGGTGTTGCCTCCTTCCATAGCGAAAGTCACCTTCCTTCGACGGTTACGTTGATTTGCTATGACGTCCAAAGAAAGCTTCTTGATCATAGCCGCCTGGACTATCGTTGGCGCCCATGTAAAGGGTGACGATTGTCTGTCGTGTGCCTTTTTCCTCCCCCTGTCGGCAGCTGCTTAACGTAAGGGGGTGGGGGTGGGCTATCCCTATGAGAAGGTACGTCTTCTCTGTCGGAGTGGGCCTCAAACATCCTGATATGATGCGGGATAACGGATTTACGGCCACATCAGTGTATTTCACGTGGGATGAATTCTTCCACACAAGCGCGGTATGTTCAGCGAGCAACAAACTGAGTGCATTTGTAGGTCAGCACCCTTACTTTTCCAGCACTGAGCCTTTTCTTAGTGTCCAGACAGTGCTGTTTAAGTGACAAGAGCTCTGTCCAGCTTTACACGTAACTATCTGGGAGTGTAGCAGTGCTCTGGCTCTTGCTAACTCACGTGCAGTTTTCTTTTGACATCCTTATTCCTCAGCTGGAAAGTGTATATTTATGTCTTTGGTGGATTTGGTTTAAGGTGATTTTCAAATGTTCAAAGGACTAAACTGCTTAGGCCATCGGTCCCTAGACTTACAAACTACTGAATCTAACTTATGCTAAGAACAACACACACACCCATGCCCGAGGAAGGATTCGAACCTCCGGTGGGAGGGGTTAGGCGATTTTGATGGTAGTAATCTCCCACTATTTCATGGTTGCTGATTAATTTCTCCTCCGTTTCCTCGATTCGTTGGGTGGTCGCTGGTGTACATACTGAACAGAGATAATACTCGTACACTGCCTGCTGGCCGGAGTGACCGTGCGGTTCTAGGCGCTACAGTCTGGAACCGACCGACCTCTACGGTCGCAGGTTCGAATCCAGTCTCGGGCATGGATGTGTGTGATGTCCTTAGGTTAGTCAGATTTAATTAGTTCTAAGTTCTAGGCGAGTGAAGACCTCAGAAGTTAACTCGCATAGTGCTCAGAGCCATTTTCGTACACTGCCCTGAGCGAAACAATTTTTTGTTTTGTTTTGTTTTCCCAGCTCTTCAGATGTTTTCAAGCGGATATTCTGAGTACCTTACCGAAGAATTTCGAATGTGAAACAGTTTTCTGTAGGAAAACAGAGAAGAGTTACCTTTGCAAACGGCACACTGAGGAAAAGAAAAGTCCAGATTCCGAATACGAAACAATTTACCGAAAGAAAACGTCCCACGTTCGCGAAATTGTACACAAGGGGGGAAGGAAAACTCGAGATGAAGTGGCGATCGCAAATATTTCGCTTCTGGTAGGACGCAGCTATGACGCTGGAGGAGCGGGAAGACAGCCACAGAGTGTTTGAGCGTCCATTTCACGGGGCGGTGCGGCCGGCGGCCGTCGGGAAGACACAAGGTGTTTGTCTTAGCCCGCGCGGCCTCGCCGGCTATTTGCCTTGTCCGAGGGTAAACACGGCCAGGTAGATGGCTCCAGTCGAGTTGACATTAGCCGCGCCTGCGCCCGTCTCACCGCCACTCCTCGGAGCACGGCCATATTTTTCACTGCTTGTAGCAGGCGGGGCTGAATTGTGTGCTCAGGGAAACAGCCGCGGCGAGAGATTCCGTCCTGTGCAGCGAAAACAATCATCTCGGGGCAAAAGATATGTCTTGCAATATTGTTGGCTGGAGCACCATCACTTTAATTGCAAAGAACTACTGGAACCATTGTGTATGCGTGTGTGTGTGTGTGTGTGTGTGTGTACCTTTCTTCTTTTTAAACTCTCATTCATCAGGAACGAATGGATTTCGATAGGGAATATCAACTAAAGACAACAAATGTCTCTTTTTTATATTATGGGTTAAAAATCCTCAAAGCCGAGAGTCGTAAATAATTTTTTTAATTTGATTTCTAGTTTCAGCTACGCACGAGCCGAGTTCAGATCATGTAAATATTCTCGATTAGTGTAACTGCAGTGACGGTTCAACACACCGTGAAACATCCCCTTGGAAAAATTTATGAATGACTGTGCTGATAAACCCCTTACGTTATTTGATTTTCAAACAGCTGAGCTGAACTGAACGTACTCAGAAATTTCGCTCTTTACTTATTCTGATCAACACTAAACTGACACACAATATTTTTAGCGCAACGCAGCCGGACTTTCAGTAATCCTTACAAAAGAATGGCCCTGACTAACAATAACCTACAGCTTTCATGAATCACTTACGTCACAAAAATGTTCGTTACTTGAACTACTGCAATACAGCGAGCGCCAATACTGCCAGCTAAATAAAAGATTCTACCTACTAAAGGCACTAACTACTGATAGACATAGTTAGCAAATGGAAGATTTTGATAGAGAACAAACAATGTATTTACCTTAATAGTGTTCAAAAGTCATAATATATATCAGTTCATGACATCCAGTCTTACAAATTTACTGTCTCTGATGGACACACGTTCAGATCATCCGCTCTCAAAATTCCGCCATATCTCTCCACACATCCACTGCTGCTGGCGGCTCACTTCCAACTGCGCAACGCTACGCGCTGTTCACATCCAACTGCCCAACACTACAATAGCGAATATTACAACCAGCCATATATTGCAAAAAGCACAGTCAGTGATTTTCATACAGAGCGCTACGTGGCGTTACCAACATAAAAACCCAAACAGCCTACTTAGAATAGTTAATTTTCTTTTTTTTTGTCAAGTAGAACGTAGGTCATAAAACAGGAATTATGCTGTTAAAATTTAGTAACTGACACAATTTAATCAGCATAGTCAGATAAAACAAGTACTGATTAAACTGCGTCAGTTACTGAGTTTTAATGGCACCAGCTTCAGTTTTATAACCTTCGTTCTACATGACTATTAATGACGTAAAATTATCTTACCTGTACGTTCTGCGTCAATGTTGTCAGTTCTAAAAAAACATTTTAACGATATGTTGTGCCGTCATGGCAATTACATTACAAATGATCTGAATATGGCTCTCGTGTGGCTGAAACTAGTAGCCAAATAAATGATTATTTGCGATCTTGACTTCGATAACTTTCAACCCTTAATATAGTAATTACAACAGATCGTTTGTCTCCAACGTTGACAGTGTCAGTAAACGTAATAAATGGCTCATTCGTTTTCAGTTCTGTGTCTTCCGCAGTATACACTTCTGGAAATGGAAAAAAGAACACATTGACACCGGTGTGTCAGACCCACCATACTTGATCCGGACACTGCGAGAGGGCTGTACAAGCAATGATCACACGCACGGCACAGCGGACACACCAGGAAACGCGGTATTGGCCGTCGAATGGCGCTAGCTGCGCAGCATTTGTGCACCGCCGCCGTCAGTGTCAGCCAGTTTGCCGTGGCATACGGAGCTCCATCGCAGTCTTTAACACTGGTAGCATGCCGCGACAGCGTGGACGTGAACCGTATGTGCAGTTGACGGACTTTGAGCGAGGGCGTATAGTGGGCATGCGGGAGGTCGGGTGGACGTACCGCCGAATTGCTCAACACGTGGGGCGTGAGGTCTCCACAGTACATCGATGTTGTCGCCAGTGGTCGACGGAAGGTGCACGTGCCCGTCGACCTGGGACCGGACCGCAGCGACGCACGGATGCACGCCAAGACCGTAGGATCCTACGCAGTGCCGTAGGGGACCGCACCGCCACTTCCCAGCAAATTAGGGACACTGTTGCTCCTGGGGTATCGGCGAGGACCATTCGCAACCGTCTCCATGAAGCTGGGCTACGGTCCCGCACACCGTTAGGCCGTCTTCCGCTCACGCCCCAACATCGTGCAGCCCGCCTCCAGTGGTGTCGCGACAGGCGTCAATGGAGGGACGAATGGAGACGTGTCGTCTTCAGCGATGAGAGTCGCTTCTGCCTTGGTGCCAATGATGGTCGTATGCGTGTTTGGCGCCGTGCAGGTGAGCGCCACAATCAGGACTGCATACGACCCAGGCACACAGGGCCAACACCCGGCATCATGGTGTGGGGAGCGATCTCCTACACTGGCCGTACACCTCTGGTGATCGTCGAGGGGACACTGAATAGTGCACAGTACATCCAAACCGTCATCGAACCCATCGTTCTATCATTCCTAGACCGGCAAGGGAACTTGCTGTTCCTACAGGACAATGCACGTCCGCATGTATCCCGTGCCACCCAACGTGCTCTAGAAGGTGTAAGTCAACTACCCTGGCCAGCAAGATCTCCAGATCTGTCCCCCATTGAGCATGTTTGGGACTGGATGAAGCGTCGTCTCACGCGGTCTGCACGTCCAGCACGAACGCTGGTCCAACTGAGGCGCCAGGTGGAAATGGCATGGCAAGCCGTTCCACAGGACTACATCCAGCATCTCTACGATCGTCTCCATGGGAGAATAGCAGCCTGCATTGCTGCGAAAGGTGGATATACACTGTACTAGTGCCGACATTGTGCATGCTCTGTTACCTGTGTCTATGTGCCTGTGGTTCTGTCAGTGTGATCATGTGATGTATCTGACCCCAGGAATGTGTCAATAAAGTTTCCCCTTCCTGGGACAATGAATTCACGGTGTTCTTATTTCAATTTCCAGGAGTGTATTTACAAATGTGACTGATGCACGAAGGGAATTAGAAACTCACCGAATTGTCATCGTGCCGAATAGTTGGCATTACGAGTGCAGTGCCTTGACAAAATTGCGACAGAGCACGAAAAGAGATTTGTTTGCTGGAATATGGGAGATGTTTGTCTGTTACAACAAATGGTTGAAATGGCTCTAAGCTCAGTTGTCGTTGCTACAGCACAATGCTCTGTATAGGTGGCAATTCTTTCCAACAATTTCTTTTGAATGAACGCTGCGCTGTTGTAACAGAGCCGGCCGTTGTGGCCGAGCGGTTCTAGGCGCTTCAGTCCGGAACCGAGCTGCTGCTACGGTCGCAGGTTCGAATCCTGCATCGGGCATGTTCGCAGGTGTGCTGGCTACCTCTCATGATATGCTTCAGATCAACACATGTGTAAATGTGCCCCTGATAAACCCTGTCGTTCAGGTAGCCTGCCGGCCGGAGTGGCCGTGCGGTTCTAGGCGCTTCAGTTTGGAGCTGTGTGACCGATAGGTCGCAGGTTCGAATCCTGCCTCGGTCATGGATGTGTTTGATATCCTTAGGTTAGGTAGGTTTAAGTAATTCTAAGTCTAGGGGACTGCTGACCTCAGGTACTAAGTCCCACAGTGGTCAGAGTCACTATTTCTTGAGCACTTCCTTCTATCCATGCGAACAATGTGGTGCCCCACGGATTGCGACCACTGTTGCTGTTTCTGTTGATGCGGCAGCAGGGAAAAGGATCGCACAACTACAACACTGGACACAGAAGTGGCATAAAGTCGCTTTTCAGCCGTCCTAGTTCTGCTCACAGCATCAAATGTTCCGAAGTGAATGTAAGTTACCAGATTGCATTTGCCATCGTCACAAGGACCTACAGTCGAGTCAGTGTTCAAAATGTGACTTAACATCTGAGGTCATCAGGCCCCTAGAACTTCGAACTTCTTAAACCTAACTAACCTAAGAACATCACACACATCCATGCCCGAGGCAGGATTCGAACCTGCGACCGTTGCAGTCTCGCGGTTCCGGACTGAAACGCCTAGAACCGCTCGGCCACCGCGGTCGGTCGAGTCGGTGTAAGAACATATCTGACAGCAGCGCTGTTGCCAGTGTCCAACTACGGAGCTCAAACGGCTGTGGGCGAAACCAGTATAATGTCTGTACAGTCGTTTTCTACTTGCGCGAATACTGCAGTTATGTGAGTTCTTATGATATCTTATTCATATCAGGTGTTGCAATGTTTTGTAAATGTTATTTAATAATCGCTTACCCAGACGAAGTGAGTATATAGAAACTGTTATTTAATACCATATAAACTGAATAATAGTCTTTTTGCGATTGAAATGGGACAAGTCACGCTACGACTACATTTAATTGTTTAGAGGATCACAATAACGATTTAGATTAATGGTTTGCAGGTGCTGCAGACAGTCCTCCTTACACACCGTCTCTGAATGCGTTGTTCATGTGAAGCCCCAAGGAGATTGCACTGACAGATAGCTGTTCATTCGGCGAAATTACGAGCACACGTTGACGATATCACTCTCGCTTATCCTGAGTTTTCAGTCCTGTCCGTCTGATGTCTTTGACGGGGCAAATCTTTAAGAGACGTCTTATTAAATCTGGGAATCTCTCTGACGGAATTTTCTGTACCTTCGCTGCTGCATTATATCTGGATATCCGTTTTTTTTCACAAACATAGCAATTGTATTGTATTTTATGGAACTGGAGACCTAGAAACGACGGAGAGGCTTCGTCCCCGCCGTAGCCCTCAGGCTACAGCAGTCCACTCACCCCACCGCCGCCCCACACCGCACCCAGGGTTATTGTGCGGTTCGGCCCCAGTGGACTCCTCCGGGAACGTCTCACACCAGATGAGTGTTTGCGTGGTAGAGCAATTATGGTGCACGCGCAGAAATCACCGACATAGTGTAACTGAGGCGGGCCCGCATTCGCCGAGGCAGATGGAAAACCGCCTTAAAAACCATCCACAGAATGGCCGGCACACCGGACCTCGACACTAATCCGTCGGGCGGATTCGTGCCGGCGACCGGCACGCCTTCCCGCACGGAATGCAGTCCGAACCTAGCAATACTGGCATAACCCGCTATGAACAGCTGTCGAAAACTTCGGTTACGCACCTAGATTGGAGAATCGCCAAGGAGCTTATACCGTTGTCTTTGGTGTTGTGAACACGTTGAAGACTGCGATCTCATGTGGATGTTCCTCGCATTACGGAGATGTCTGAGCCTCCATCCAATCTAAATGCGAAGGGCAACAGTCGTGTTACAACCTGACGCTTCTCGTGGTTGTGGTGTGGAATCTAGACTGTTTTACAAGCAAAAACCACATTTTTGGCGGATTGCTCATGTGTACTTATGCAGAATTTCTTCCTTTCGGCTGGTGAGATATCTTCCACATCCTTGTCCATTCCTAAAGGGTATCCTCCTGTAAGCCAGCAATAAAATCCGTATGTGTTAGACAAGTTTAATAAAGCTAGCCATCAATCACACAATACTGCGTCAAGAGGTCCACCAACTCGTTGTCTGAAATTACACAATGGTTCATAATCCATAATAACTGGATACATTTTTGTTTGTAGATCAAGTACATGAAATACGTAACTGTTATCTCTAGAGTCCCATTCTGGTTTTTTTGGTTCTCCATGGCGCTCCGTGTATGTGGGACAATAACAATGTTGGGGAAATAATTCAATAGACATCTAAGGGTTGGGTAGCCGTCGCCGAGCAAGATGTTGTCCCCCGCCGGAAGCATTAACATGACCCAATTGACTGTATCTCTACAGAAACAAGCGACGTCAATGTCGTCCCTTGTTTTGGATCCGCCTTTACATATTTTGATCGATGTCGACCACTTTGACGCAGTAAGATGGGAAGTGATTGTAGAGGCGTTGCAAATTAACTCTTCTCGAGTACGAAAACAGACGGGAGAGCCGCGGTCCTCTACGGTCGCTAACTGTAGCAAGAGTCCTTCAGAGGGGCGGACGCAATAACACAGGCCGGGCGCACTCGAGCCTCTGTCTGCGATCATGAGTAATTGCTTTAAGCGAGCAAGTGGACGCTCAGCAGCGTCACGCCCTCCTCCGGCTGATGAATAATTCCACTTGACGTGACTGCCGGAGGAAATTGGAGGTAAGATCAGCAATTCTAACGGCCACCGGAGGCGTCAAACGCCCATTGTCGGTGACCGGAGCGAGTCACGATCGTGCTGTGTTCGCCGCGCCCAGTCATAATTAAGACCTTTAGCATAAGCGAGGACTACCAAAAGCCAGCGAGGAACGAGTCGGGTGGCTGTTACCACTGCTTCAACACTGGTACAATCCAACCCCAACATTGTCCCTGATGCAATTTTATTGTCACTGCGTGGTATTTTTGGATCACGGCATGCTCGATCGTAACTGTAAAAATGAAGGTCTCACTTTGGGACTACGTCATCAAAACTGAGGTTTCTGTGTCGGGTACAACGACATTCCTATGTGAACAACTACGCTTTAGCTAAAATGCAACTACTGTAGCTGTTCTATCAAAACCCCGCGTCACAGAGCAGCATATTTTATTACATCCTGCCCGGGTACGTTTCCCGGTGGTGTCAGGAACTTTCTCTGCCTCGTGATGACTGGGTGTTGTGTGATGTCCTTAGGTTAATTAGGTTTAAGTAGTTCTAAGTTCTAGGGGACTGATGACCATAGCTGTTAAGTCCCATAGTGCTCAGAGCCATTTTTTTTATACATCCTAATAGGTATGGGGCGTGAATACTTTTAAACTCTCATTGGCGACCACAGTCACTCTAACACGTAAAGGCAATCACGGACTCAGTAACCCAAAGTTCCACTGGAAGGCTATACAGGGTGAGTCACCTAACATTACCGCTGGATATATTTCGTAAACCACATCAAATACTGACGAATCGATCCCACAGACCAAACGTGACGAGAGGGGCTAGTGTAATTGGTTAATACAAACCATAAAAAAAATGCACGGAACTATGTTTTTTAACACAAACCTACGTTTTTTTAAATGAAACCCCGTTAGTTTTGTTAGCACATCGAACATATAAACAAATACGTAATCAGTGCCGTTTGTTGCACTGAAATGAAATGAAATGTCGTGTGGCTAGGGCCTCCCGTCGGGTACACCGTTCGCCTGGTGCAGGTCTTTCGATTTGACGCCACTTCGGTGACTTGCGCGTCGATGGTGATGAAATGATGATGATTAGGACAACACAACACCCAGTCCCTGAGCGGAGAAAGTCTCCGACCCAGCCGGGAATCGAACCTTAGGATTGACATTCCGTCACGCTGACCACTCAGCTACCGGGGCCGGACTGTAAAATGTTAATTACGTCCGGAGATATTGTGACCTAAAGTTGACGTTTAAGTACCACTCCTCCGCTGTTCGATCGTGTGTATCGGAGAGCACCGAAATACGTAAGGATCCAAAGGGAACGGTGATGGACCTTAGGTACAAAAGAGACTGGAACAGCACATTACGTCCACTTGCTAACACCTTTTTATTGGTCTTTTTTCACTGACGCACATGTACATTACCATGAGGAGTGGGTTACACGTACTCACGTGGTTTCCGTTTTCAACTACGGAGTGGAATACAGTGTGTCCCGACATGTCAGGCCAATAGATGTTCAATGTGGTGGCCATCATTTGCTGCACACAATTGCAATCTCTGGCGTAATGAATGTCATACACGCCACAGTACATGCGGTGTAATGTCGCCGCAGGCTGCCACAATACGTTGTTTGATATCCTCTGGGGTTGTAGGCACATCACGGTACACGTTCTCCTTTAATGTACCCCACAGAAAGAAGTCCAGAGGTGTAAGATCAGGAGAACGGGTTGGCCAATTTATGCGTCCTCCACGTCCTATGAAACGCCCGTCGAACATCCTGTCAGGGGTCAGCCTAGTGTTAATTGCGGAATGTGCAGGTGCACCATCATGCTGATACCACATACGTTGACGCGTTTACAGTGGGATATTTTCGAGCAACGTTGGCAGTTCATTCTGTAGAAACGCGATGTATGTTGCAGCTGTTTGGGCCCCTGCAATGAAGTGAGGACCAAAGAGGTGATCGCCCATGATTCCGCACCATACATTTACAGTCCACGGTCGCTGTCGCTCTACCTGTCTGAGCCAGCGAGGATGTCCACGGACCAGTAATGCATGTTCCGTAGATTCACTGCCTTGTGGTTGTGAAACCCGCTCCACCGGTAAACAGGTAGAACTGCAACGCATTCTCGGTTAATGCCCATTGACAGAATTGCACTCGATGATTAAAGTCATTACCATGTAATTGCTGATGTAGCGACAAATGAAACGGGTGAAAGCGGTGACGATACAGTATGCGCATGACACTACTTTGACTCAGTCCACCGGCTCTCGCACTGTCCCGTGTACTCATGTGTGGGTTCAGGGCAACAGCAGCTAACACACCAACTGCACCCGCTTCTCCTGTGACGGGCCTGTTACGGACCCGTTTGCGTGCTACGGCAATACCTGTTGCATACAGTTGGCGGTTGATGCTTTGCAATGTGCGGCACGTTGGATGCTCTCTGTCCGGGTACCGTTCTGCATACATCCTGCAGGATTCAGCTGCATTTCACGACACTCGCCATAGATGAGTATCATCTCCGCCTTTTCAGAGTTCGCATACACCATGGTCACAGTTCCTACAACAGTACACTATCACAGACGTCTGGTAACACGGTGTACTACAAATGGTCTGCGTGCGGAGACGACTGCAGAATAACAATAGCAGCAAGCGCTACATGCGACAGCTAGACCAAACCACAACAGTGCACTACAGCCACACTCGTAAACACGGTCGTCATCGTAAACATGTCCCTGCAGATTCTGCTCGCCGACCGTGGCCCGTGTTTGTTACAACACGCAACTGAACGTCGGAGGTTTCAAGCGTCAACTTTAGGTTACAATATCTCCGGATGTAATTAACATTTTACAATGCAACAATAGGCACTGATTACGTATTTGTTTATATGTTAAGATGTGCTAACAAAACTAACGTGGTTCCATTTAAAAAAACGTTGGTTTGTGTTAAAAAAACCATACTTCCGTTAATTTTTGTACGGTTTGTATTAAACAATTACACTAGCCCCTCTCCTCACGTTCGGTCTGTGGAATCGGTTCGTCAGTATTTGATGTGGGTTACGAAATATATCCAGCGGTAACGTTAGATGACTCACCCTGTATACCACCATCACACGTATAAAACACATGTGGTCATTAAGCCACGCACCTACTCCATCCATTTAGACCCTATAATTTGAAACTGTAAGTAGGCTGTTTACGTTTTTATGTTGGTTTATGGGAGTAGAAATAAAAACTTTGAGGTTCGCCGATGACATTGTAATCTTGTCGGAGACAGCAAAGGACTTTGAAGAGCAGTTGAATGGAATGGACAGTGTCTTGAAAGGAGGGTATAAGGGAAACATCAACAAAAGCAAAACGAGGATAATGGAATGTAGTCGAATTAAGTCGGGTGATGCTGAGGGAATTAGATTAGGAAATGAGACACTTGAAGTAGTAAAGGAGTTTTGCTATTTGGGGAGCAAAATAACTGCTGATGGTCGAAGTAGAGAGGATATAAAACGTAGACTGGCAATGGCAAGGAAAGCGTTTCTGAAGAGGAGAAATTTATTAACATCGAGTATAGATTTAAGTGTATCTATGTATGGAAGTGAAACATGGACAATAAATAGTTTGGACAAGAAGAGAATAGAAGCTTTCGAAATGTGATGCTGAAGATTAGATGGGTAGACCACATAACTAACGAGGAGGTATTGAATAGGATTGGGGAGTAGGATTCGGTTGACGAGAAGTTCGTGGCACAACTTGACGAGAAGAAGGGATCTCTTGGTAGGACATGTTCTGAGGCATCAAGGGATCACAAATTTAGCATTGGAGGGCAGCGTGGAGGGTAAAAATCGTAAAGGGAGACCAAGAGATGAATACACTAAGCAGATTCAGAAGGATGTAGGTTGCAGTAGGTACTGGGAGATGAAGATGCTTGCACAGGATAGAGTGGCATGGAGAGCTGCATCAAACCAGTCTCAGGACTGAAGACCACAACAACAACAACAACAACAACAACGCCACGTAGTGCTCTGTATGAAAATCACTGACTGCGCTGTGTGCAGTCTGTGTCTGGTTGGACTCATTGTTGTAACATTCGCTTGTGTAGTGTTGGGTAGTCGGATGTGAAAAGCGCGTAGCGTTGGGCAGTAGAGTTGGACAACACGGTTCTTTTTCCCGATTCGATTCCTACTATTCAATCTCACACTGCGAATCGATTCCTACGATTCGTTCACGATTCATTCTAGTCTGCGATGGCACGATTCTTACGGAATGCAAAAAGTTCTCCATCTTACCCACAGATGGCAGGATATGTCTGAAATTTTCAATGGGTTTAGAATCGATCTGTGTCATGATAAGATATGGCAGAAATAGTTTATTTATGAGTAAACATGCATATAACGTTACAAGTGTGATTCTCGATTTATTTGATGAAAGGTCACGTTTGATTTGAATGCATCTATTGTTTTATTTCAGTATGCCAGGAAAGAGGAGTCGATTTGTGCGAAAGGTGGTGCAAAATTGCTTCATTTGTTCACACGCATCCTCCACTTGACTGCCATCTGGCGGTCGTAATCATTCGGCACGACTCGGCATGATTCGGAAGCTGCCTTCAAAGCATAGTGTACTAAGAATCGACGAATTGTTGGAACTTGGAATCGTCACGACTCGGAAACACGCAATCGTTCTTACGATTTTTTTTTGAACGACGATTCATCCGTATCACCATTCGATTCGTACGATTCTTTATTTAGAGTCGTTCAAATGAACGACTCATTCACGAATCGCCACAACCCTACTGGGCAGTTGGAGGTGAGTCGCCAGCAGTGGCGGATGTGGAGAGAGAGATGCTAGAGGTTTGAGTGGCTAAAACGAAATTTGTAAAGATGGATGTCATGAATTGATAGATATATATATGATGGCTTTTGAACACTATTAAGCTGAATACATCGTTTGTTCTCTATTAAAATCTTTCATTTGCTAACTATGCCTATCGGTAGTTAGTGCGTTCGGTAGTTACGATCTTTTATTTAGCTGGCAGTATTGGCGCTCTCTGTATTGCAGTAGTTCGTGTAACGAAGGTTTTTGTGAGGTAAGTGATTCATGAAAGGTATAGGTTATTGTTAGTCAGGGCCATTCTTTTGTAGTGATTTTTGAAAGTCAGATTGCGTTGCGCTAAAAGTATTGTGTGTCAGTTTAGTGATGATCAGAATAAGTAAAGAGAAAACTGAGTACGTTGAGTTTTTCTCAGCTGTTTGAAAATCAAATAACGTAGAAGTTTACCAGCATAGTCATTCATAATTTTTCTTAGCGGACGTTTCACAACCAACCCACCACAATAACGGAAGATCTCGGTTTTAACTGCACTTCTACTCTTTCCTTTGTCATCACATTGGAGAAATAGTTAATCCATCGAATTTTTCATATCGAGAGCGAGACTTCTGCCCCAATATCTGCGACATCATTATTGGTGGAGTCTATTGTTCGCAACATTAATTTTATAATTTACATTTAGTGTATGCGAACGGGGAAAGATACAAAGCATAGATGAGATGAATTTGGAGCATTTACCAATAGATAATTATTCTGAAAATAAGAGATATCTTCAGTTTGTGTATCGTGAAAATTGCTAGATATGTTGGTGTAATGATCTCTTTTCAATAACAGTGTTTACCAAAATTTAGTTATATATTCAACTCTAACTACGACAGCGTTATCTGGTCACCAAATAAATGTGGCACAAAGTTTTAATGAATTTCAATTGCCACTTTTATCGACATCTGTAAGGGTCAGTCAAATGAAGACGAGACAGGTGAAAAAAAATTAGTAAATTGTTTATTATTTCAAAAGTAATCGCCATAACTGTTAATGCATTTACTCTACCGGGAGACAAAATGATCAGTGCCTTCACTGAAAAATGTTTAGGGTTGCCGGCGGAACCATGATTGTACCCAGGTGTACACGTCTTCATCCGAAGCAAATCGACTGCCAAGAATGTCTTTCTTCAGGGCTTCAATGATATGGAAATCGGTTGGGGAGAGATTGGGGGTGCATGGAGAACGTATAAGGGTTTCCCAGCGAAACTTCTGTAGCGACTCGGAAACAACCTTGGCTACATGCCGGCCTGCCCAATACAGTCTTGATATCTCTCCACGCTCTTTCCATATTTCTGGAAAAAAAGACATTCGTCGCCCTCAATTTGCTTCGGACTAAGAGACGCACGCCTAGGTATAATCATGGTTTCGTAGGCCAGTCTACGATCCCTTGGCGGTGTAAAAAATTAAAGCCTCTAGGTCAATGCAATCAAAAGATGGAGACGTTTATGTCACATATTTCGATTCTTGCATACTCACTCATCAAAATCCCCGGAGTTAGTTACAACTGTGCGTCGTGATTTCCTTCGAGAATACGACACTGCGGTCTCGCATTGTGCCACTGGCCTCCAAGATCACCTGATGTGACTTTTATTTTTTTATGAGGGTTCATGGAAGGTTCGGTGTATGTGCCTCTCCTTTGAACAACTTGTGTGGACCGCGGCGCCGCATAGCAGCACTCGCAAAGGTAAGGAAGGAGTTCAAACACCGTCTGGATGTTTGTCGTGAGCACGGCGGTGGGCCCACTGAACATTCGTCACAGGTGAGTGAAAGCTGTTATCTTAAATGTAGCGTAAAAAGCGCGGTAAGGTTTTTGTGCGCATGCATGTAAAAGACATACGCATGGAAAAATGCGTGATTCTGTCGAAAATAAAATTCACTTGAATTTTTTTTTTCATTAATATGTGGCAATGATTAATTGGATAAATATTTCTGAAACGCCATTATTTTATCTGCTTAAATGCTTGGAATACAACAGAAATTCTAGTTTTGATGTAATTCACTAATTTTACAACTAGTTATTAAACTGTTAATTATGGAGCAGACTCCATTATTTTTATAAACTTTAACATTTTGTGCAATACAGCTTTGAATGGGTTCAGAATTTTTCCCTTCTATCCCATAAATGTAATCACATAGGTACATATGCAAAAATAGAACAGTTTGCAATAATTACCGTTTCCCTCTTTATATTATCTTAGTATTTAGTTAGTTAATTACATGTTCCACATACAATTAGAAAGATTTTTTTGTATCGAAATTATGTGGAACGAGTCAGATCACAGCGTATGTGTAGTTGATTAATTTCAGTGGATGCCTACATACTGACTGAGTCCCACATTGACGTAAATTTAACTTGTTCTTTTTAGTTCTACTCATGCAACAGCGCTTGAAACTAGGTTTCTTTAAAGCACCTTTTTGATCAATGGAACAGAGTGAGTTGTCCAGAAGAACTCATTTTAGGATAGATTTGTAGCGTGCTTTATTACTTGTAACAAACTTTATGTTGGTGGACAAATGATCAAAACCGCTGATAACTTTAATGAGGAACAATGGACATTTTTCCTGCTACTGTTGTAGGTGTGGACTGTTCGTCTGAAACTGTGGTGAGTTGTAAATGACTATTTTCATTAGATAATGGTGTCTTAGAGAATAGTTTCTGGGCTAATTCGTGACTCAGAAAGAAGGTACTGATACACAGAAGCGTGTAGTAAGAATAATAGATGGTGTTCACTCATAGCCATCTTGTTTGTACCTTTTCAATGAGCTAACCAATTTAACTACATCTTCATATATATGGGATAAATTACCCGAGAAAACTATTCCATTAGACATCAGTACTCGAAATATGTTACAGGAGGCAGATGTGTTTGTTTCCAAGACTAGCAATTATACGAAGAACAAAAGTAACAGAACTTGATTATTTTAGCATCTCAGTAATAAATTTGTTCCAGTAAAAGTTTCCACCCATATTTGCAACTAAAAATTTGGAACATTCTACCCTTTTTATTGACTCGTAGTCATTTGCTACATCAGTTGTTGGCGTGACACTATTTGCTGTACGAAACTGAATATAGTGTATTTTCTCAAAAATTAAGGGAGAGTTCATTTTCAGGGCAGCACTTAGTAATTCTTCTGTTGCTTTCTCTATAATGGGATTTATTATAACACTAGTATTGCATCCTGCATGACGAATGGCAAGTGGGTCATTCAGTTAAATAAGGAATAGGAGTACACACAAAATTGAACACTGTGGGACTCATATCGTAATTTATCCCGAGTCACAAAATTTTATCTCCTTCCAACATTATCTGAATTATTCAGCACTGTTTGTTGTTATGTATGACTCAAACTAGTTGTTTGTAAATCCATCAGTTTCAGGAAACGTCAGCTTATCTGAGAGAGTAAAATTATTTACGCAATCATACAGCTAGCACAGATCGAAAAAAATTCCGTCTAGCTATATTTTAATATTTCCTCTATTTTAGCTTTTGTAAAGCAGTGGTCTCCACCCCTTCGTGCTACCTAACAGGACGAGCGCCGTCTCGCAATCAATAAATGCAATACCGGTCGCAGCGTTAACCTCGCCCCGCCTCTCTCGTGTAATTTGATTCCACCGTGTGCACCGGCCGCACGGAGGGCAGAGGGTCGTGTTCCGGTAACCCTCACAGCCGTGCATCCGCAGCCGGTACGCTTAAAGGCCGGCCGTGCCCTATCGGACGCCAGCTGGCCCGCGGCGGAATTTCTCAGCTGCCCCGTGGCCAGTATTAGCGCGGTAAAAGTTGGCGACGCTATCGAGCGCCCCGCAGCTGGCGCCGCCGGAAAGTTGGCAGGCCTGGCGCGCGGTGCGATCATCCCGGGGCCCGCTAATGCCCGCCTGTTATTGGCGGCGCCAGAACTTGGCCCGCTTCAAACTTGTTCCGCCCTCGACGGAGCAATAAAGAGAGGGTGTCAGGCCGATCCGTGGAGCGCCTGCCGACACTCTTTCTTGCCATTTAGTTCCCTTTTTTTCCCGCTTTCTTTTGGCCTTGGGGCCCGTATTGGAGCATCGCGGCTCTTCTATAATCTCTCTCCTGCTCGGACCAAACCGTTATTACCGGCAGCAATAGTTGTGGCTGTGTTGCGCCTCTGAGTATTACCGTACTACTACTGTTATTGCGGTCTTCAGTCCGCAGGCGGGTTTGAAGCATCTCTCTATCCACCCACTTCAACCTGCGTCCTGTAATCAAGTCTTCGTACCGCTCTACAATTTTTAACGCCCTACTTTTCTCTCCATTACGTAATTAAATATTCCTTTTTGGCTCAGGATGTATCCTCACAATTTAAGGAGATAGTGTATGTCCTGTGCCGCCAATGTTAAATTATCGAATTTTGTGACCCAATATCTTGGACAATTTCTTAAGAGGCCAACATACAATTTTCCATAATCATTGAATGCAACTTTCTAGACACACTGAACTAGAGTTATTACTAAAATTGTATTGTGGGGCATGTTATCTTTTTCTTTTTCAAACAGTCAATTTTTTGACAGAATTTTGTAAATAAATGAACATAAAAACAAAACAACTCAGGATATTTTAATTATTCTAATCCATGTGTGTTGAATCTCACACTTGGCATGCTGTGCAAATTTCTCGTATCTACCATCAGCACTTTTTTAGAAAATGGGCCATTTGCTGCAAAAAATATAGTTCAGAGATATTGATTCAAATGGTTCAAATGGCTCTGAGCACTATGGGACTTAACATCTGTGGTCATCAGTCCCCTAGAACTTAGAACTACTTAAACCTAACTAACCTAAGGACATCACACACATCCATGCCCGAGGCAGGATTCGAACCTGCGACCGTAGCAGTCGCGCAGTTCCGGACTGAGCGCCTAGAACCGCTAGACCACCGCGGCAGAGATATTGAGGTTCAAAACTTTTTTATTACAAATTCTTATACAGACATACATTTCTGCGTATTTTATGCACTAGAATTACCCTGACCCATAGTCTGTGTTTTCTTCAGTGTCAGCCGGCCGTGGTGGCCGAACGGTTCTAGGCGCTACAGTCTGGAACCGCGCGACCTCTACGGTCGCAGGTTCGAATCCTGCCTCGGGCATGGATGTGTGTGATGTCCTTAGGTTAGTTAGGTTAGAGTAGTTCTAAGTTCTAGGGGACTGATAACCTCACATGTTAATTCCATAGCGCTCAGAGCCATTTGAACCATTTCTTTAGTGTCACAACAGCCCAGTGCTTGCCTCCTCCTTTTATTTATTGGTTCCTTTGTCATTTGCTGAGCAGCTAACTGTGCTTCACATACACGAAGCTCATCCAGTTCCCATAGTCCTTTTGCTGTGTTCTGTCGAAATCTTACCCCTAATTTCTTCAGAACCTCAAGTGTTTCACAGTTCCCACCATTAAAAGTTATTACAGCATCAGACACTGCTAACTTTAGAGTCATAAGGCCAACAAACACATTTTTAGGCACACGACACCACGGAACATTATTGAAGGGCCTATTCACATTCTGGGTCTTCCCACATAAACACTTCTTTAGTAGCTCAGGATTTGCCAAATCTCAGTAAATAGGTTTGATTGCCTCCATTACTGACAAAGGAAGAGAATGTCACCCGTTTCTAAAGTTTCTTTCCTTTTCGATGCATTAGGGGGCGCGATCACTTCAGAAACAATATCGTGGTTTCCTTCACTGCTAACAAATATGTTTTCAAGTACTTCAGAAGAAAATGCAGGTCTCACATATCCGTTACCCGCAAATGTGCGTTTCTTGAAGTTACTTTTACGATTAGTCATATTATTTACTTATAAAAAGTAATAGAAGTTCGCTTATTACAAGAATAGCCTATAATCACACTACGTTCTACGAAAACTAGTGTCAGAAACAAAGGACTGATTTGTTTATTCGTAATGCCAACTTCTGAGACGTAGCAGTAGGCACAAAACAAAGCAATTCACAGCCTTCTAGTCTGTGTAGTTCCCAAGATCTGACTGCACAAATGTGGCAGTATATGCGTAGCTGCGAAATTTGACAGTCACACGTCAACGCTCAAAATATTATTTGAAGGTCTCACAATTGTCTGATTTTAATGTATTATATACCAGAAAGTTCAAGAAAGTGCAAAGTACATTATGGAGTAGGAACCAGAATGACAAATTTCAGCACATTTCACATACAATGTCCCGTTAACCCTTTTTTTGTATTTTTCGGTACCTGACTACTCTCTGTTACAGAAGACTTGTTTTTACTAATAACCGAGTGAAAAAGTCGAAATATCAATCAGCCATGGTAGTAGCGCTAAAATTTTCTGTTTTTAAATCAACCTATTTGTAAAAGAGGTGACATTATTATCCTTAAAATTTGCATATGTTTGAAATATTGCGTTTTTATAGAAACTGGAGAAAGTGATCGGTGCTACTTTAATAATATTGCTGACAGAAAAGAGCAACAAACGCATGACGTAAGAATTGTTACAGCACTTCTGCGTGTAGTGTACTGGACTTGCCTTCACTTCGTCTATACGCTAGTTTCTCGCTGTAGTCGCTGGACATCCATTGTACCGCAGAAAGGCACAAACCATAATCTGAAAATATTTTTGTGAAGTGGCGTAGCAGTGAAATATAATGGTTCATTTGCTTTTAAAGATTAAAAAATTGTCTGCCATTTCTATTAAATAATAAAGGGGGAGGGAAATGATGGTAAACTTAACGACAGTTCGTTCATAATATAGAGTAAAAATAGAAATTAGCTATCTCCCGTATGTGTCTACATAACGTGTTCTTATCTACTTGTTGCCCTAGATAACGAACAGATTAACACAAAAAACAGGAGTTCTTCAACTTCCCTTTTCAACCTTTAGTACTGATTCAAATGGTTCTAAGCAGTATGGGAGCCGGCCGGAATGGCCGAGCGGTTCTAGGCGCTACAGCCTGGAACCGTACGACCGCGGTCGTGGATTCCAATCCAGCCTCGGGCATGGATGTGTGTGATGTCCATAGATTAGTTAGGTTTAAGTAGTTCTAAGTTCTAAGGGACTGATGACCTCCGAGGTCATACCAAAAAGTATCCTCTGAGGTCATCAGTCTCCTAGACTTAGAGCTACTTAAACCTAACTAACCTGAAGACATCACATACATCCATGCACGAGGCAGGATTCGAACCTGCGACCGTAGCAGCAGCGCAATTCCGGACTGAAACGCCTAGAACCGCTCGGCCACAGAGGCCGGCTACTGACTACTGGTAACGCCCAAATAGTGCTACGATCTCCGATTATGACAAGATTTTTAAGCATGGTTTCGAAAAATTAGAATCAGTAGGAGAGTACTGGTGATTTTTTGCAGTATTCAACTACTTATAACTTTCCGAGAAAAGCAACGAACTATGGATGGACACTGTTTTATGCGCCTATTTAATAGTATTTTGATTCTATGAGTCTTGGAACTGAGAGAGTCAAAATCTTTCAGTCTTTCGTTCGATTTCTACATTTTTACAGGAAAACTATACGAATAAAAAGAACCGAAAATCGATTATTTCAGAAACCGTTTATTTTGAGCTATTTTAACGATCATGTTAAACTGACATGAGAAAAAAACGGTGTAACCAAAAATCGATTGTTCAACGATAACCGCCGTCCCTACGAATAACCCAATTCATTGTTCAGACAAATTTGAAGGTTGCCCTCCCAACGGCTTCCTGAGGCGGCAAAAATTCGATTTTCAGTACTTCACATAATTATTGACCAATTTAAAAATTTAGAATCGTGTTATAATGTGCAGGTTAAGCCCGCCCGGTTAGCCGTGCAATTTAACGCACTGCTTTCAGGGTGGGAATGTGTGCTCGTCCTCAGCACGAATCCGCCCGGCGGATTAATGCCAAGGTCCGGTGTGCCGGCCCGTCTGCAGATGGTTAAGGTGGTTTTCCATCTGCCTCGTCCAATGCGGGCTAGTTCCCCTTATTCCACCTCAGTTACACTCAGTTACCTACGCGTACACCATAATTACTCTACCACGCAAACACTCGTCTGGTGTGAGACGTTCCAGGAGGGGTCCACTGAGGGCCGAACCGCACATTAACCCTGGGAGAATTTGAAAATTTGTGGTAAGGTCTCGTGGGACCAAACTGCTGAGGTCATCGGTACTTAAGCCTATATATAGAGATCTGCGCGGATGGGGATATCCGCGGTATTTCTTACTTGGCGGATAAAACCGCGACCGGCGCGAATATCCGCGGGTCATCTGCGGATAATGAGCAAGGCATCTGCCCAGGACGTTTGTTGCAATGTTAGTTGAAAACTTCAAGTCTGTTGACATTCTTGGACTCTTGCAGGGCCTGGGTAGAGCGGATGTCTGTTGTCCTCAGTCCCTGGCTGCGACCGACGTAGCTGTACCCAAGAGACCTACGCCTAATCCGTTTCCGCGACCGTGTCTTTTGTGTGGCCTGTGAAGGGCTCTCTGGGTGGCAAACCTGCCCACTGTCTACCTTCAGATGGTTAGATCGTCTGCCATGTAAGCAGGAGATCCAGGGTTCGAGTCCCGGTCGGGGCTCACATTTTCATCTGTCCTCATTGGCGTATGTCAACGCCTGTAAGCAAGGGTGTTCATTTCATTGTAATTTCATTCTAACGAGCTGCATGGTCACCGATGGTATCTGTTCTTTCGGACATGTCCGAATGAACAGATACCATCTTAGTATATATAAAAAGTAGTTAAGTTGTGGCAGAAATGGCACCCTGACAATAACTATGCCATTTCATACGATAATTCTAAGTACTGCTGTCTATCACTATTAATTACTCATCCAAAACTTAAATATATGCGGATGCGGTAAGGAACTTGCGGATGCGGATTAATTGCTGTGGATGCGGTTGCGGATTGCACTTTTCTTATCCGCGCAGACCTCTACCTATATACTACTTAATCTGACTTATGCTCTGGATAACACACACAACCATGCCCGAGGGAGAACTCGAACCTCCGACGGGGGGAGCCGCACGGACCGCGACAAGGCGCCCGAGTCCGCGAGGCTATAGCCCTGGGTTCGGTGTCGGGCGGCGGTGGGGTGAGTGGACTGCTGTAACCTGTTGTGGGGTTGTGTACCACTGACGGTTACGGCGGGGACGAAGCCTCTCCGTCGTTTCTAGGTTCCCAGTTCTATACCATACCATACCATACCATATCATGTACACATTAAGATATTCTAACAAAAACCAGTCAGTCTAGATTGCAAATGATGTTCCTTTTTGTGATAGAGATAGACCACTTCAGATCAGTATATATGTCCACTGGTGACGCTTGGATTCAGGACTTAGTTTCGGTCTGAACGCGCTGCTGCGCCATCTTCCAGTGATTTTCTTAACTCACTGGAACAAGTCGTCACGGGAGATTTAAAATAAAACAGATATTAAACCGCAACGTAACTAAATTTGCCGCTGAGCCAGCCCCATTGAACGTGACAACGGGTAGCCAACGTGATGCGATGGGCTGGGGATTGGGGCGAGTTACTGTGTAACTAGAATAACGTGTTAGTTAATGAAATGTTTCAATCAGAAAATTCAAGTTAACAGAATATTCATGGTGAGATTAAAAAAAAAAAAACCAGGAATATAAATGTACCAAAATATTCCGTTTTACCGAGCAGCTACAGTGTAACAGTTTGAATGTTGCGAGTGGAAGCAGCTGACAACATGACGTCATAGGCACAAAGACTACCGATATGTGCCCATATATATCGATAAGAGCTACGGAGCAAAGTGCCACTGCTACAGGGACAGGCGGCAGCACTTTTTGTTAAAAGTAAATCTTGTGCTTTGTTGCTTTGATTATCAGAAATTATGTTTTAAAATCCTAACAATGGAAGATCAGTTTGGATTCCGTAGAAATACTGGAACATGTGAGGCAATACTGACCTTACGACTTATCTTAGAAGAAAGATTAAGGAAAGGCAAACCTACGTTTCTAGCATTTGTAGACTTAGAGAAAGCTTTTGACAATGTTGGCTGGAATACTCTCTTTCAAATTCTAAATGTGGCAGGGGTAAAATACAGGGAGCGAAAGCCTATTTACAAAGTGGTTCAAATGGCTCTGATCACTATGGGACTTAACATCTTAGGTCATCAGTCCCCTAGAACTTAGAACTACTTAAACCTAACTAACCTAAGGACATCACACACATCCATGCCCCAGGCAGGATTCGAACCTGCGACCGTAGCAGTCCCGCGGTTCCGGACTGCAGCACCTAGAACCGCATGGCCACCGCGGCCGACGCCTATTTACAATTAGTACAGAAATCAGATGGCAGTTATAAGAGTCGAGGGACATAAAAGGGAAGCAGTGGTTGGGAAGACAGGGTTGTAGCCTCTCCCCAATGTTATTCAATCTGTATATTGAGCAAGAAATAAAGGAAACAAAAGAAAAATTCGGAGTAGGTATTAAAATCCATGGAGAAGAAATAAAAACTTTGAGGTTCGCCGAGGACAATGTAATTCTGTCAGAGACAGCAAAGGGCTTGGAAGAGCAGTTGAATGCAATGGACAGTGTATTGAAAGGAGGATATAAGATGAACATCAACAAAAGCAAAACGAGGATAACGGAATGTAGTCGAATTAAGTTGGGTGATGCTGAGGGAATTAGATTAGGAAATGAGACACTTAACGTAGTAAAGGAGTTTTGCTATTTGGGGAGCAAAATAACTGATGATGGTCGAAGTAGAGAGGATATAAAATGTAGACTGGCAATGGCAAGGAAAGCGTTTCTGAAGAAGAGAATTTTGTTTGCATCGAGTTTGCTACAGAAGAATGCTGAACATTAAATGGGTAGATCACGTAACTAATTAGGAAGTATTGAATAGGATTGGGGAGAAGAGAAGTTTGTGGCACAATTCGAGCAGAAGAAGGGATCTGTTGGTAGGACATGTTCTGAGGCATCAAGGGATCATCAATTTCGTATTGGAGGGCAGCGTGGAGGGTAAAAATCGTAGAGGGAGAGCAAGAGATGACTACACTAAGCAGATTCATAAGGATGTAGGTTGCAGTAGGTACTGGGAGATGTAGAAGCTTGCATAGGATAGAGTAGCATAGAGAGCTGCATCAAACCAGTCCCAGGACTGAAGACCACAACAACAACAACAACAAGAACAACAATGGAAAGTGCGTGTAGGAATATCAACAATGTAAGAAAGACTGTCAAGTTCCAGGCTGGCAGTGTGTCTTTTCCAACGTTGTTAATAATCCTACCTGGAGTTTCCATTGCATAGGACCTTGTGCTGTCCAAGCAAAGAGTGCAGTAACTTCGGATACGCCGTCCTCTCTTGGTCCTTGGCTACCAGCGCTATACTTGTCGAGTGTCGCCAAGCTTATACACTGTATTAGTTTCCTTGTCCGTATCCGACGCCTATTGTCAACTCGAACGAGCGAGTATCCTGCGCTGCTGCGTGTTCGTAAACGTAAAGCCGTAAACTCCGTCCACAGGCTCCAGAACGCCCATAATGACCGACCGACCGCCGTATCACCCTGTGCCATTAGCCTCATTAGATGCGGTAAAGAAGGCCGTGAGTTCGGCACAGCGCTCTTCCAGTTGTTGTCGCTTTTCGTGACCCGGAGTCACTGCTACACGATCAGGCAGCTCCTCACGCGGCTGAGTGCATCTCTTCCAATGCTCCCAACACGGAAAAGTCCCTGGCAGTAACGAGAATCGAGCCCTTTCCTCAGCAGCTACGGCCTGTAAGGTCACAGCCAATATCTTGTTAGTGGGCTGCTTCTGTGTTGACAGCGCTGTGTAGCGCTTTGCATTGGATCTCTGACTGCGTTTGTAAAGCCTAGTTTACACGACATGAGGTTGCAGGCAACTGCGCCGCCGGCCACTGAACATGCGCGCCGCGCGTTTGCGCAACTCGTTGGTGAAACAACACTTCCGGCGTGTTCCAGCTTTGGCGACACCATTTCCCTGAGTTTTGAGGTTATGTGTGTTCGTAGAGTGTAGACAAATTCAAATATAAAGTGGGGAACGGAGATTAATGTTCGCTTTTTGGATTTCTATGCTTTGCGTAGGTGTTTGTGGGATTTCAGTGATGCCGATCACAAAAAAAGCACATATTGCTACCACTGAGACCGACATGTGCGATCATAACATATATGGTTTGACAGTATCTGAGCTGCATGGCGAAATTTATTGAGTTAGGAGCACATATATAACTGAAATAAGGAAAATACAAGGAAGGGTACTTCTATCTGTGGTAATGCTCTCATGTACAAGACTAAAATCACATCGTTCAAGGTGGCCAACTATTTGTTAAGGAATATTGTTGACGGAAGGGAAAGCTACACAAATTCAAGAAGCTGCATTCTTTATTCAATATTCATCTATTTAAAACGTCGCTGCAGTGCGCCCCATTCACATATGTAAGAATTTTGAAATATTGCTAGTGTACAGATCTATATCTTCAAGAGAGTAGTTCGGAAACCATTCTCTCCTTAATGCAGCCTGCTTCGAATCTTTATTGTTGATAACGTTAATAATTATCACTGTTAATGTTAATAATTATTGGTGTTAATGAAAAAGCGTCATCACCAACTAAAACCGTATCTTATAGAATGCCGAGTGTTCTCGATTGCTATGCACGCAATATGATATGTAATTTAAGTTCTGGCGATAGTGCTTCATGCATTAAGTACCTTTATTCCTTATAGCATAACTAACTCTATTTAGAAGAAACGTGAAGAGTTCTGGTGACATTGTAAGATAATTAAAAGAACTTCTTGGAGCTTCCGTTATAAATTATTTCAGCAAGGATGCTGAGCAACGTCTTTTCTTCATCCAATCAGGAATCGAAACACGTTTCTTTTTTTTTTTTTTTCTTAAGCAGCGATTCGACGCAACAAGCTGTAACTTCACAACTCGTGCGGTGTGCAGCTGCAAAAGTTTCACTTCTGACACGACTCAGGGACCCACAAAACGACGAACTGAAGTGCCGTGTCTACAGTCATATATGAAACTATTTGCGTGCAACTCATTCCACGCAACGAGTGGTGCGACGCAATGGCCGAGTCTAAACTAGGCTTAAGAGACTCTGTGGCTTGTCGGACTCGTTGTTCGAAGTTAGTCCCCAGCAGTGACGGGAAGTACTGTTGGGAAGTTGGAAGTTAGTCGCCAGCAGTGACTGAAGTACTGTTGGACAGTTGGAGTTGAACAGTCGGCAGTGATGGGTGTTAGAAGCGAGAAGTTAGCATTGATGGAGGGTAGAGGTCTGAAGTGTTAGCGTAGGCTAACGATCTGTACATGTTCGACTTGGCGATTGAATATTATTCATGATTATATACCTTTGTACTAGATATCAATAACAGTTTAGATTCGTGTTTGAACTGGATGACACATTATTAAGGTAAAAAAATACATTATTTGGTTTGTAACAAAATCGTTCCTTTGCTAACCACATGCCTATTAGTAGTTAGTGGCTTTAGTAGTTAGAATCTTTTATTTAGCTGGCAGTATTGACGCTCGCTGTATTGCAGTAGTTCGCGTAATGAAGTGTTTTGTGAGGTAAGTGTTTACTGGAATGCATAGATTATTGATATGATTTCTTTTTAGTCAGGGCCATTCTTCTGAATTAATTATTTTTTTGAGCAGTCAGATTGCGTTGTGCTAGAATATTGTGTGTCAGTGTTGAATGATAAGAAAAAGTAGAGAGAATGTAGGCTCAGTACGTTCAGTTTTACTCAACTGTTTCAGAAACAAATAACGTAGATTTTCATCTTCTCAGTCATTCTGCACACTGATTTATATAAAAAAGTTTCAATCTGAAGCCCGCATCTGTAAACAAAAAACTTGGACGCCTAAACTCGTGGAGAAAGAAAAAGGGAACAGGAATTTTTGTCTACAAATTATCTGTATTTTCTGCAGACAGTATTCACGGAATACCATGCTATACTAACAGTCTGCAAGCTGATCGCACTCAACGAGTGTAGCCATAAGTTACTTGCCAATCTAACGATTTCGCCTAGTTTAGAATGACGTGTGGAATTCTATCTACTAGCAAGCCCTCAATTCAGTCACAAAACTAGTCCAATTACTTCACTAGGTTACAATGCGAAACAGTACTGAACGCCGTTTGTTTGCCAGGGAAATGTGTTTTAAGTTGAACAAGATCTCTAAAACCCGTATTAATTTCTATAGGTGAGATTTTCGGATCCCGAAAATGTCAGAGCACGCGAACGTAAAACATGTTCCAGAACTCGACAAGAGCGTGACGTCATTGATACAGTCCATATATAGATTGATTTATCCAGCAGTCATTCTTGGAAACATTTTACAAACCGCTGGGAATACTTCACCGCTACAGCGACGGAAGGAAAACAATTTCTTTCCCATGATCGTTATAGAATCGTGCGTTTATTCCATTAGGTCCAGTCGCATTTCTCCTATGGAGCAGTTTAAACTGAATTTATATTCCGCCTTCACTTACCTCAGTATTTATTACATTGGTATTGGTGCGACGATTAAAATATGGACCATATTGTAATCTTCCGCAGTGAAATAATTTCTGAAGACCGAATTTGGCACAGCGGACTTATCTATGTCATCTTCCATTCCGATGCCAGTATTATCACTCAGTGATGGTGTAGATGACTTTTATAAGTTGGAGGCAGGTACAGATGTTGATGTAGAATGCAGCGAATAACTGCGAGAGGCAAGTACATACAAATTAGCCCAGCAGGAAGAGGTTTCTGTCGTGTAATATGTAGCCATACAGCTGTAAATACAGCTTTTCCAGTGAAATGCAAATATATTCCGGCCACAGTTGTAAAAACAAATTTTCAATTAAATGTAAATATGTTTCTTCCCACTGACGACGGTTCGTAAAAACTAGAAGCAAAATTCATATAACACGTACGCTTTTTGCTGTCTTTTTTTCTCTCTGTCACTTCAATTTTTCTGTTTCCTGACATTATTCCCGTGTCCAGGTCGTGCAATTATTATTATTTTTTTCTGTGGTACGTTGTTACTGTGGTCGCCAGATGAATATACGCAGATAATGTGTCATGGAGAACAAACTTGGAAACATTTTTCGTGTATATCATACCTAGAGTAAACTCTTATCTAAGATTTTGGAAACTATCTTACACCTTTGAAAGTATCAGATTATTCTATTTTATTTTTTAGCACTACAGATAGGGCTAGCGCTATTCTTGCATAGCGATGCACACAAGGAAGCCTGATCGACCATTAAGGGGACAGACGCAGCACATATTTTAAAGTTAATTTTTATCAGTATATAAACCGTTAAACCACAAAAAATTTAGGCAAGGTAGGTGATTTGAACATTGTATATGGTTACAGAAATCATCGTATTTCAAAAAAACTTCAAAACAAGGGAACATTCTTATGATATAAAATGGCTTGTAAATTTCAAGAAAATATTAAACGGCGGGCAAGATGCTGCAGAAGGGAGCGACAGATGGACAATCGCAAAAGACGCTGATAATGACATTCACTTTGATTTTTGTTTTTCACATATACTTTTAAATAGTCCACACAAACAACAACAGATGTTCTCAAAGAGAGTGCATGATTCATGAAGCCATGTAGAACACCCTACACATGGAATGTAATCAGAAGTAGAGTGTTCAAGACACTCTACACATTTGTTTCAAAATGTAGTTAATCGAAGTAACTATTGTGTAGGGAAATATCATCATCTTCTTCTTCTGAAATGGTGTCTCCAGACAGACGTTTCGTTGGCGGTTTATTCCCTCTGGTTTTGGGAATTTGATTTCTTTAGCTGCTATTTTTTTGTGCACAGGCTTTTCCTGTTTCCTTTCCTTCAGTGATTTCCTCTACATCTACATCTACATCCATACTCCGCAAGCCACCTGACGGTGTGTGGCGGAGGGTACCCTGAGTACCTCTATCGGTTCTCCCTTCTATTCCAGTCTCTTTCCTTTGCTATAAACTCGTCGCACGTTAGATTCATTGCTGACGTTTCCTTTGGGTTTATTACTCTAAGGTAGTGCAAGAACATGTGAAATCTGTTCCAGCAAATTTGATGGAGATTTTCCACGAGAAGTCACTAAGTTATTATTTATACTGCAATTGCTGTATGCAGTTGGTTGAACAGTAGCCAAATTTGTGCAATGTTTGCGAGTAGAAGGATGCCCTGTTAACAAAATTGTTTCAGACGTTGAGCTGATGGCTGATCTAGCGTCAAATCATCAGAGGCGTATTCAACATTTTGGAGTTCAGTCTCAGTGTTATTAATGTCCGAAACAAAGGCGTCGTTAGGAATTACTGCTCTATCAAAGAGGGATAATTCCAGCAGCTCTAAATCCGGATACCCTATTGTGGACAGTTGCGGCACGAGTCCATGCTTTGAAGAGTATCTCTCTGAATTGCTGAATTGTAATTCTTCTGTCTTTGCTCGGATTAAATACAATCCGTGCTTGACAAGCCCCTTTAAAGCAAGGTTTTAGCGGCTTGAAAAATGATCAGTCTAGTGGCTGTAAAAAGTGCGTCATATGACTAGGCAAACAAACTACCGACGTTGCAATGAAATGAATACCGCTAGCTGCATACAGGCGTTGAGATAAGTCAACAGGGACAATGTGTGCCCCGACCGGAACTCGAACCCGGGATCTCCTGCTTATATGGCAGAAGCTGTAACCAGCTGAGCCACCGAGGACACAGAGGATAGTGCGACTGCAGGGACTTATCTCTGGCACGGCTCCCGTGGGACCCACATTCCAACTTATTGTACCGCACTATATTATTAGAGCCCCTGACCGAGCGAAGTGGTGCAGTGGTTAGACACTGGACTCGCATTCGGGAGGACGACGGTTCAATCCCGCGTCCGGCCATCCTGATTTAGGTTTTCCGTGATTTCCCTAAATCGATCCCGGCCGGTATGGTTCCTTTCAAAGGGCACGGCTGACTTCCTTCCCAGTCCTCCTTCCCTAATCCGATGAGACCGATGACCTCGCTGTCTGGTCTCCTTCCCCAAAACAACCAACCAACCATAGCGCCCCCGCCCATTATACTCATTACTCACGGCTTTTTGCCGATTCCCGTAAGAGTTCGGGCACTGTTTGTGCATCCGCACAGAAAAAGATGGTCAAATGAGCAAATGCACAAACAGTGCCTGAACTCTTACGGGAATCGGCAAAAAGCCGTGAGTAATGAATATAATGGGCAGGGGCACTACGAATGTAGTGCGGGACAATAAGTTGGGACTGTGGGTCTTACAGGAGACGTGCCAGAGATGAGTCCCTGCAGTCGCACTATCCTCTGTGTCCTCGGTGGCTCAGCTGGATAGAGCGTCCGCCATGTAAGCAGGAGATACCGGGTTCGAGTACCGGTCGCTGCACGCATTTTCAACTGTCCCCGCTGACTTATATCAACGCCTGTATGCAGCTAGGGGTATACATTTCATTGTAATTTCATATAAACTACCGACGATTTGTTTTCAACATTTAAATCCCAAAAGGTGACGGAATTCATATGAGTGGCATGACCATCATACAGAAGCAGAGCACGGCCAGGGGCCTTTCTAGGAAGGAAATGGTTTTTGAACCAAGCCATGAAAACATCAGAGTTGACATGAACGGATTATCTTATAACAACTGATCCTGGAGGTATGTAGTCTTCACCGTCTTGATTTTTATTTCCCTTTTTGTAAATTCAGCAAGGTGGCAAGAAATTTCGCTCACCATTACAGCAGGCAATAACTGTTATTGCCTCTCCCTTTTCAGCAGAAGTAATTACATGGACATATATATTTCCTGTTGCCGCCATTAACTCTCCATGCTCATTGTTTAACTTACACGAGATTTGTCTAAGACGTTTTTATCAGTAGATCAATGTAAGAACTGACTTCGTCTCTGTTTATTCCAATCGCACTGGCAATAGAAAGCACTTGCGCTTTCCTGATGCTTTAAGTCCGCATTGCGTTCTAAAAACGAGAGAAGCCAATCCTTCCCGCACGTTTCTTTTCTTGACTGAATTTATTTTTCAATCCCATCTGCTGACTTGAAAGTTATTTGCCTGAGGTCTGATGCTTTGGGAGCAAAGCCACATGCTTGCAATTTCCTTACAAAGGCAACTAGTTTCCTTTCTACATCTTCACCCAAGTGTGATGATGGTTCAAACTATGTTTTCTTGAAATTGCGCGTACCAAGTCTTCTCCTCAATATTCGTTCTGATATATTTTTTATTCGAGCTGCTTTCCTTTTAGCATTACCTAACTTCTTCGACTAGTCTCATGGCCTCTATTACATCTTCTGCAATCCATTTTCCCCTGTCTGTTTTCGTGCTGCGTTTTCTAGGAATTTTTCAGTACAACAAAATCGTAGCATTGCAAACATAATGGCATCGGTTGCACAGTAAAGGGCGCCATCTGTCCGTTTTCATAGGGACAGATACCGCACCCCCTTTTTTCACCAAAGATGTTACCGAAAGAAGCTGTTACTGGATCCAAGTAACATAAACCTGTTGCACAATCTACATACGAGTTATAAGCGACAAGGCCCCTATTAAAAAGGAACCGAGAAAAATTTCCTTGACTTGCCATGGTCTCGAAATCCTAATTCCTTAAATTTCTCCTGTATTTTGCACTCCTGAAGTACAAAAACTTGCGAGTCAACTGATCTCACCAGCGGTAAACAACAATAAGCGTCGTATGCGCAACAACGTCTACTAAGGAATTTGCTGGAAGTGTGGTGTCAGTCTGCGTAATCTGCCCCGCTTTTACCTTCAATAAAACTGACACTTCGTTGCCGTTATATGTATTTACCGCTAGTTTACAACGATCTATTCGTCTCTTCTGGATAAAGTATTTGTGAAAACGAAGGCCTAACGTTTTGAAAAAAATGTTCACATCGTTTGGTAACAAATTACTTCAAGATGTTCTCAAAATGGAAACGAACATTAAAATGAAAATCACCTTGGTGTTTACAAAATGTCTTTACTGAACAGTATAATAATTATAAATGTGTTCTGCTCTTTACACTACTCAATCATAGCAGCGTTAGTTCCCAAAAATGAAGTACAACAGGGCTTTGAAAAAAAAATTGTAAAGAATTATTTATTGTAGCGTATTACTGCGCAACTGATTTTTCGATCTTGAAGTGTATGGATGTTTTAGGAGGAACAGGAAATATTTTAGGAGATGGCAAACTTATTCAAATAAAACGTAACTTGTTTTCCATTGTGCCTTCTGGAGAACGAGTCGTAAGAAAAAGTTTTGTGATTGCGTCACGCAGAAGATATAATAAATTATTGTCACTTTCTAATGTAAAACTTTTGATATTATAGTTCTTGTTGGAGTATCTTCAGTCGTCTTCGTTAGTAATGAAACACCTTGCAGGAGGCCTGGACTTCTCTACTTGCCGGACAAATTGTGGGGTTCGGACATGGGGATTAGTGGACCGTTCTTTCGCCTTTTCCTTGGGCGAATTATAGTGGGCGCAGTTTACAAGACACGAACGTGTGAGTATCTCGCCGGAATCAGAGCAAACCCTGCGCTTTGCTTGGCTCGGCGACAGCGTATAAGCAGCCGGGATCCTGCACGCCACGCGACAGCCATTTGTCATTTCAGGGTCCTCTGTAAGAAAGGCGGCGGCTTAGCGGGGAGGCGACAGTCTGTGCCGCAGATTTCTAGCATCCCGTCCGTTAAGAAGCGACTGCGGCAAGGTTCCAGCTCACCGCCGTTGTCGCTTATACGTCGGTGCCATGAAGAAGATGAAATAAATATTCTGATCTGCAATGTCAGTGCCGCGCTGGATTAGCCCAGCGGTCTACGGCGCTGCAGTCATGGACTGTGTGGGTGGTCCCGGCGGAGGTTCGAGTCCTCCCTCGGGCATGGGTGTGTGTGTTTGTCATTAGGATAATTTAGGTTAAGTAGTGTGTAAGCTTAGGGACTGATGACCTTAGCAGTTAAGTCCCTTAAGATTTCCCACACATTTTGAACATTTTTTTTGCAATGTCAGTGTAAGTGGAACAGATTAAATTGCTAAGGTACATATAAGGAATATCTCTTCTGTCGGACGAAAACTACAGGATTTGGGTAAACGTAAACAAAACTAAGAAAAATAAATAATGAATAGTAAAGGGTGTTGAGAGAAATGGGAAACACTGACATTTATGCTGGTAGCTTTGGGCGGTTGTTAACGCTCCCTAACTTATACGAAGGCGTGCTAGAAAGGGATGGTGAAATAAAACAACCCTTTTGTTTTACATTCCTGTTTTGAAAGTTCCGTAATTCCAATGGTATCTAATAACTGATTTCGCGTAATACATTAAATCTCATAAAGTTTATTATTCAGTTTGTTTACTAATTGGTCATGCTTTTCCAATGTATGTTCGCAATATTTTGCATTTACAAATGAAGCCATAATTAAGAAAATTTAGGTTAGCATTGTTATCTTTCAGTATTTTATACAGGGTGAGTCACCTAACGTTACCGCTGGATATATTTCGTAAACCACATCGAATACTGACGAACCGACTCCACAGACCGAACGTGAGGAGAGGGGCTAGTGTAATTGTTTAATACAAACCATACAAAAATGCACGGAAGTATGTTTTTTAACACAAACCTACGTTTTTTTAAAAAATGGAACCGCGTCAGTTTTGTTAGCACATCTGAACATATAAACAAATGCGTAATCAGTGCCGTTTGTTGCATTGTAAAATGTTAATTACATCCGGAGATATTGTAACCTAAAGTTGACGCTTGAGTACCGCTCCTCCGCTGTTCGATCGTGTGTATCGAAGAGCACCGAATTACGTAGGGATCCAAAGGGAACGGTGATGGACCTTAGGTACAGAAGAGACTGGAACAGCACATTACGTCCACATGCTAACACCTTTTTATTGGTCTTTTTCACTGACTCACATGTACATTACCATGAGGGGTGAGGTACACGTACACACGTGATGTGCACGTCTGTGCAATCATCTAATTGTTGTAATACAGTATTGTGGCTATGTAGCCTGTATGTGGAGTGGGCTCCCACTAAGAAGAAATTGTGCAGCTTGTCATAAATAAACCACTATAAAACGAATTGGTACTTGGATTATTTCATGGGATTCACGTAACTTTATCCAGTTAGCAGATGAAATGGACCGAGGCAACGACTACTTCAGCAGCAGCAGCAGCAGCAGGAAGCGGATTACTCCGAGTTACACCTAAGTAAGATACATATAAGAAATCAACTGAACAATATAAGTGTCACTGCAGAACTAATTACCAAAGTGTAATGTTTTGGAAACTGCTCTTGGCAGAAACATTTGCATTTGTCTCAAAGTAATTCTTTGAGTGGTGGAGGTCAATGTGATCAGTAAGAAACACCCCCATGATCACACGGTACTTGATGTCTATGGAACACAAGAATAACAACAAATTTTTGTGTTTTTTTTTTGTTTAAATCAAATACTCTCTTTTCGATGTTGAAAATGTTCGTCCTAGCAAAATTTCACTGTCTCCCGAAGTAACAATAGTTTCGTTACGATGCCTCAGATTTTTTTATGTGAGAACTCTTACAGCTTTTTAAATGAAACGAAAGTAATTAATACTATCACGTGGTTATAATTAAACTTTCCCTATTTAACACGTTACAACACGGAAACTAATTACTGTACGAGTACCAAATTTGGTACCATTAATATCAAGGACATGCAGAAAACATATAATGCAGAATCAATTCAATTGAAACACTTTTAATGTTCAGCTTCGGTAGATAATACCATTAAATACCGGTGCATTACCGCTAAAAAAAGAGGCTCAATATGGCCCCCCATCAGAGTCCAGAAGAGTCTGAAAGTACATGATTGCTTTCTGCACAGCAGAACGAAACATGTCCGCAGATGTGCTGGCTACCTCTCTTGATATGCTTCAGATCAACACAAGTGTAAATGTGCCCCTGAGAAACCCTGTCCTTCAGGTAGCCTGTCGGCCGCAGTGGCCGAGCGGTTCTAGGCGCTTCAGTTTGGAAGCGCGTGACCGCTACGGTCGCAGGTTCGAATCCTGCCTCGGGCATGGATGTGTGTGATGTCCTTAGGTTAGTTAGGCTTAAGTAGTTCTAAGTTCTAGGGGACTGATGACCTCAGATGTTAAGTCCCATAGCGCTCAGAACCATTTGAACCTTCTGGTAGCACCACAACCAGAAATCGCTGGAATGAGAACAGGCAATTGTACCGGCCAAACATGTGGAAACGATTGGCTGAAAACTCGATCGTTTCCAGATGAGTTTCGGTGACTCTGGTGATCTTCATGAGCGATGTGCGGAGGGGCCCCATCTTGTATGAAAACTGCTGAGTCCAATGCGTCTCTCTCCTGTAGAGCAGATATAACATGCTGGCGAAGTATATCGCAGTAACGCTGGACAGTCACACTGCACGTCTTTGGCCCTTGAGCGCCAACCTGTTCAAAAAAGGATGGCCCAATGATGAACGTAGCCATGAAGCCACACCATATGGTGACACGTTTACTATACAGAGGAACTTCATCCACATTGACTGGAGGTGAAGATTGTGTTCACCTCACACGTCAGAGAAAAATGAGCTTCGTCTGTTCACAGGACGGAGCAGGGCCAGCCCTCGACAACTTCAATTCCTGCGAGGAAGTGGAGAGCGACGCCTACACGTTGTTGTGCGTTCAGTGGCGGAAGCTGCTGTACGATATGGATCACGTACGTATCCATTTGAGAATGGTTCGAAGCACCTTCCGTACAGTGGACCACGGGTTGTTCAACTGTCGTGACACAGCAAAGGCATTGCCTGACGATAGGGAATTGCACACGGCGTTGTCTGCCATAGCAACAGCGATTTCATCAGTCGCATGTGGTGCAACCGGTCGGCGGTCTCTTTCCGAAGCGACGTCCAGTTCTCCAGTTGATTCGAGCTTCTTCATCATGTTCGGTACAGCAGGTGGAGAAAGAGGACCCTTCCGTAATCCTTTCATCCGACGATATCCTCGAAGTAGAGCTGCAGTATTATTATTGTTTTGATAATATAGCTTGACCAATAATGCCCTGCTCCTTTTGTCCAAGCTCATGTTGAGACATTAACAAGTGCACTGCGAATCGTCAGGTGTGTGACACTATGAATCACAATCACTGATCACGGCAGCTGGTGGCCATAGCTGGACGGTGGCGCCGTGACGCATAGAAATCATGCACCCCATACTCTGGACATTAATGCTACCAAGTTTGGTACACGTGCGGTAATTAGTTTCCGCGTTATAACTTGTTAAATAGGGAACGTATAATTGTAACCACCCGGCACATATTTATTCTTCATGCCTATGTATTTGCAGTCCTCTGCCGGTTTGGTTCACGACAATGCAGTCTCATAAGCGAAACATTCAAAACAGTCAGTCGAGTGGCAGACGTCATTGTTAGCACCTTGTGTACTCGAAACACTATATCTAACGGTGATGCAGAGATCCTTCGCACCTGGAAGAATCTAAAGACGATTTTAGTTATCGTTGTTATGATCAAGACATAGATGAAACACTACTTACGATTAACTGATTCAAGTAAGAAAGTTTCTGTAAGTTTTTTAAAATTTTGTGTTCCTGTTTCGCTAGCGTAATGAATCTGATGAAATAACGTAATACTACTTTTTTTCGATATTTCTTTACCGCTACGTTACATAGGCGCTCACGTTCACTCATAAATTATATATCATTTCAGAATCTTGTGTGGAAAACGAAAATGTGACGCTAGCTGCTGCTGCTGAGCCCTCAGAATTTGCGAGGCATTATCAAGCACCAGGTGGCAAACGGTGGGAAAGGCCAACACCCAGGTCAGTGGAGCAAAATGACGACTGGAAATATATCAGTGATATCCAGAACACTATTCCAGCGTGTGCTAGTGCTGCTGGAGAATACACAAACGGAAACGAACTCGAAGAGTGCCAATAGTCTAGCACATTTTTTTTACGAAGAAGGAAGTTAGTACCAGGCAATTTATTATTTCTGTCTGCGAAGATCTGTCGACGACATGTGGTATTGACATTCTACCTTCCGACAGGTAGTGCTGAGGTTTTATCGCTGGCTAAATAATTTCCTAGAGTACGCACCAATACAATCAGAAGAGAAAAAGGCGCAGAAAACTTATAGTGTGTCATCAGACAGAGGCAAGAAAAACAAAAAGTAGCCAAAAGGAAAGATATTTCTTTTCAGTATGATGTATGCAAAAGTGGGGTTTCGTGTGCAACCATGTTTCCAGCGGTGCCACACTAAAAAACAGCTATTTCAAATATTAAATCATTCTCGCAAAATACTGTTCCTTCGAGTTTCAGATATATACTTAAACTCACACTTTTTACTCGTAATTTGTAAACTAAATACTAAAATAAATTTTCTTTTCACCTGACAAAGGCAATCATTTTACGTCATCTCATGATGAGAGATTTAAGAGAATAACGATTTAATTCACATTTATTAAAAGAGCTATTAAAAGCTTTATTTCAAAGTCACAAAAATATTTTGGTTGCTATTTGACATGGTAAAATTAGAGTTACACGATCGGTCATATGTTTACAGGTACTGAATACAGAAAAAATCTTTATTGGTCAAGATTCCAGTTTATTGTTTTTATAGAGTACTAGTTTTAGCTAAAGGTGTTAGCCATCTTCATATCACGGGGTTAATTTTTTTTATTTTTTGTACAATCATCAACCGTTACAACACATGATCATAAATTTTGTGGAAGCTGCACAGTTCAGTATTATTACACAGCTCGATGAAATATTAATGTAAAAATTACCCAAGATAAAGAGATCGTGGTATGCACTTTGTATTAACATTATACGTGCCAAATATTCTCCACATGTGCACAGTGAGATCACAATTAACACACTATGTTATTCTGGAGACGTAACATTAGAAAACAACACGTACTTCTCTCTTAGTTATATGAGGTTATCGCATCCACTGCGAAATATTGTATTACGTAGACTTCATATGTTAAGCGTGAACAACATAGTTTATGGAAGGAGTTACCCATTGCACGTCGGACCTTCTCCCTCCTACAATACGGGTAATTTTTTTGTCGTTTACCGATGGTGCATCTCATGGGTACCTCATTCCATCAATTGTGAGTTCACGCTTCACATGTGGAGTCTATGGAATAGAATACTTGCACAGTGGATACGACAGCCTGACATAACTAAGTGAAAAGTAAGTATTGTTTTCTAGTGCTACGTCTCTAGAGTAATGTAATGTGTAAATTGCGATCTCAGCCTGCATTTGTGAGATAATATGATACGAGGGTGAGTCAATAATTAATCGCAAAGGACTTTTTAAAATTTTATTGTAATCAAATAGGAAACTTACAAGAACATCATTTTTCGACATAGTCTCCTTGCGTTTCAACGCACTTGGTCCATCGTTGTACAAGCTTCCTGATGCCCTCATAAAAGAAGGTTCTCGGTTGAGCTGCGAGCCAGGAATGCATGCTTGTTTCACTGGTTCGTCCGAGGCAAATCGACGGCTCCTTAATGTCTGTTTGAGTGGACCAAACAAGTGATAATCCGACTATATGGAGGATGATCCAGTACTTCAAATTTGAGTTTCTGCAGCGTTTCAGCAGTGTGGGCAGCAGTATGCGGACGGACGTTGTTGTGCAACAATACACTACCTTTTGACAGCAATCCTCGGCGTTTCCTTCTAATTTCAGGTTTTAGCCTGGCAATAAGCATCTCACTGTAACGTACACTGATTATTGTTGTGCCCCTTTTCCCACAGTGTTCCAGTACTGGACCTTGTGCGTCGCAAAAAACCGTAAGCATCAGTTTTCCTGCCATTCCATACTCTGTCTTTTACTCTCCGGCTCGTAATGATGGATCCATGTTTCGTTACCAGTAATGATCCTGTCTAAGAAGTTGTCCCCTTTGTTACCATAGCGATCCAAATATCTTTTTGCAGATGTCCAAGCGCGTTTGTTTGTGCAAATGTGTGAGTTGTTTTGGGACCCATTTGCACAAACTTTATGAAACCCAAGTCGTCGGCAGAACCGTGACTAATATGCAGACGATGTGTCACTCCGTCAATAGTTAATCGTCTGTCTAAGAGAATTATTTCACGTGAACGCTCAATGGTTTCTTCATTTGTCGAGGTAAACGGTCGTCCAGCTCCTACATTGCGCGTAACACTTGTGCAACCATTTCATTTCAGCATTTCTCAGTCCATTCGTTGACACTTCGTTGCGGCAAAATACTATTCCCGTACTGAACCGAAAGTCTTCAAAAATGGTTCAAATGGCTCTGAGCACTATGGTACTTAACTTCTGAGGTCATCAGTCCCCTAGAACTTAGAACTAATTAAACCTAAATAACCTAAGGACATCACACACATCCATGCCCGAGGCAGGAATCGAACCTGCGACGGTAGCGGTCGCGCGGTTCCAGACTGTGGGGCCTAGAACTGCTCGGCCACTCAGGCCGGCACAGAAAGTCTTCGATGAATTTCGGCTCCTGATATGCCTTTCGACCCCAAAAAACGGATCACTGTACGTTGCTCTTCTTTGGTGTAACTAGACAGCGGAGCAGCCATGATTAACAGCAGCCGGCCGCGGTGGTCTAGCGGTTCTAGGCGCTCAGTCCGGAACTGCGCGACTGCTACGGTCGCAGGTTCGAATCCTGCCTCAGGCATGGATGTGTGTGATGTCCTTAGGTTAGTTATGTTTACGTAGTTCTAAGTTCTAGGGAACTGATGACCACAGATGTTAAGTCCCATAGTGCTCAGAGCCATTTGAACCATTTGATTAACAGCACGGCAGCGATAACGAAACTAACCTAGTAGTTTGAAAATTGCAGATATAACAACAAATAAACAAAGCACGCGTCATCAACGTAAGACGACAGTACTACCAAAATAAATAAAAAATATAACTAAACTGCTTATAATAATTGACTTACCCTCGAATAATGTTATTACACACTGGACGCGACGATCTCTTAATCTTGGGCGATTTTACATTTTTTTCGTCTAGTTGTATAATAAAATTGAGCTACGCAGCTTGCACAAAATTTATGACGATGTGTTCTTTATATTGGTGACTGTACACAGAAAAAATTTTCATCGTCTGATATAAAGTTGGCTAACAGCTTTAGCTGAATTTAGTAATCGGTAAAAAATAGTAAATTGAGATCTAGGCCAATAAATAATTTTTTTCTGAATCCAATAATTATAAGCAAGAAAAATAGTCTTTGAATTTGTACCAGAGTCAAGTTATAGTGAAAATGTCCAGCACCGGATTAACGAGACGGAGAGAATAGGCTGGCACAGGGTTACAAGATTTACGTAAGTGACTGGCACTCAAAGTGTTACACTGCTGTTAAGCGGCCGTTCTGAGATATAAACGCCCGCATCTGATGCCTTTATGAGAAGACGGACTGTGAAACACCGCCACTTCGCCCCGAGACGAATAGCCTTTACGAAACGTCGCGGTCACACTGCACTCTTATGCGGCAAGAAACCCGTGAAGGTTTCGTTACTCAAAGGGATGTTTATAACTTCAAGAGGGGCAACGTTTCTCCGAGATCTCGGAAGCGGGCAGTCCAAACCCAGTGTGGGTCCTAGAGGAGGGCAAGGATAACTCCTCAGCTCGCGTTTTATCGACGGGTGTGTGAGAGGAAGCGGCGCCCGTGCGTAAACAGCAGCCGGGATCCGGCCGTTTTTCTCCGGTATCAGCTGCCGCGTCGGCGGGCGGAAACCGGGTTATCGCTGAGGTGGGGCGAGCAATGCCACGCCACACCAGCTTTCCGGCTATCTCCGGGTCTCAAGTCCCCACCACTCTGCTTCCACTCGAAGGCGGAGCTGTCGTGGTGCATCGGACGCCACACGTCATCTTCGAGCGCGTCACTCTCGCATTGAGTACCACCGGGCACATACATCACTGTCACCGACGGGAAAAGGCCAATGGAATTCATGCTACCCAGACCGTAGCCAGCTGTCCTGGCAAACACTGATAACAGATGGGATACGCTGAGACGATACCTGATCCAACATCATACTCGTACAAGCATTTCACGTACTGCAGCAGCTACATCTACATTCATACTCTCCAAGGCACCATACGGTGCATGGCACAGGGAACATTGTATAACTACTATTGACTCCATTTCCTCTTCCATTTTCAAAGGGAGAGTAAGAAACACGACTGTCAATATTGCCTCTGCATGAACCCTAAATTCTCTTATCTCGCCTGCGCGGTCCTTAAGCGAAATGCACGTTGGCGGCTCTAGAATCTTTCTGCAACTAGCCGCAAATGCCGATTCTGTAAGTAACTTCAATCGTGTTTCGCGAGAAGAGCATTGCCTGCCCTTCAGAGATTCCCATTTGAGTTCACGGAGCGGTGCAATAACACTCGCGTTTGACGGAATCTGCCGGAAACAGATCTAACAGCTCGGCTCACAATTGCTTCGGTGTCTTCGTTTAATCCGATCTGGAGGGTTTCCAAAACACTCTGGACATTACTCAAGAATGTGTCGCACTAGTGTTATATACATGGTCACCTTTATACATGAGCTACACTTTCCTAGAATTCTCCTAGTAAATCGAAGTCGAACATTCGTCTTCACTCCGTGCGTGCGTGAAACGTGTACAGTGGGGAAGTCAGAAATGAAACGGGTGACAATTTTTTACTCTATGTAATTAATTTCGGTCTACACTACATAACTGCAAAAAGGTAGGAATTTAAGAAGGTGGGATCTGGATAAACTGAGAAAATCAGAGGTTGTAGAGAGTTTCAGATAGAGCATTAGGGAACGACTTGAAAGAATTAGAATAGAAGAAGAATGGGAAACTCTCAGAGATGAAATAGTGAAGGCAGCAGAGGATCAAGTAGATAAAAAGATGAGTGCCAGTAGAAATCCTTGGGTAACAGAAGAGATATTGAATTTTATTGATGAAAGGAGAAAATACAAAAATGCAATAAATGAAGCAGGCGAAAAGGAATGCAAACGTCTCAAGAATGAGATCGACAGGAGGTGCAAAACGGCTAAGTGATGTTGACTGCAGGACAAATGGAAGGATGTAGAAGACTATATCACTAGGATTAAGATAGATACTGCCTACAGAAAAATTAAAGAGACCTTCGGAGAATAGAGAATCACCTCTATGAATATCAAGAACTCAGATGGAAAATCAGTTCTAAGCAAAGAAGGGGAAGCAGAAAGGTGGAAGGAGTATATAGAGGGTCTATACAAGGGTGATGTACTTGAGGGCAATATTATGGAAATGGAAGAGGACGTAGACGGAAATGAGATGGTAGATATCCTGCTTGAAGAACTTGAAAGAGCACTGAAAGACATAAGTCGAAACAAGGACCCGGGCGTAGACAACATTCCATTAGAACTACTGATAGCTTGGGTGAACCAGTCATGAAAAAACTCAAGATGTATCAGATAGGTGAAACTCCCGCAGATTTCAAGAATATAATAATTCCAGTCGCACGGAAAGCGGGTCTTGACACATGTGAAAATTACCCAAATATCAGTTTAGTAAGTCACTGCTGCAAAATACTAACACGAATTCTTTACAGACAAATGGAAAGTCTGATAGAAGCCGACCTTGGGGAAGATCAGTTTGGATTCCGTAGAAATGTTGGAACATGCGAGTCAATACTGAGCCAACGACTGATCTTAGAACATAGATTAAGGAAAGGCAAACCTACGTTTCTAACATTTGTAGACTTAGAGAAAGCTTTTGACAATGTTGACTGGAATACTCTTTTTCAAATTCTGAAGGTGGCAGGGTAAAATACAAGGAGCGAAAGGCTGTTCACAATTTGTACAGACACTAGATAGCAGTCGAGGGTTATGAAAGGGAAGCAGTGGTTGGGAAGGGAGTGAGACAGGGTTGTAGCCTATCCCCAATGTTATTCTATCTGTATATTGAGCTAGCAGTAAAGGAAACAAAAGAAAAATTCGGAGTAGGAGTTAAAATCCATGGAGAAGAAATAAAAACTTTGAGGTTTGCCGATGACACTTTAATTCTGTCAGAGACAGAAAAGGGTCTGGAAGAGCAGGTGAACGGAATGGACAGTGTCTTGAAGAGGCGATATAAGATGAATATCAACAAAAGCAAAACCAGGATAATGGAATGTAGTCGAATTAAATCAGGCGATGCTGAGGGAATTAGATTAGGAAATGAGACACTTAAAGTAGTAAAGGAGTTTTCCTATTTGGGGAGCAAAATAACTGATGATGGTCGAAGTAGAGAGGATACAAAATGTAGACTGGAAATGGCAAGGAAAGTGTTTCTGAAGAAGAGTAATTTGTTAACATTAAGTGACAGGAAGTCCTTTCTGAAAGTAATTGTATGGAGTGTAGCTATGCATGGAAGTGAAACATGGACGATAAACAGCTTCGACAAGAGGAGAATAGATTTCGAAACGTGGTGCTACAGAAGAATGCTGATTATTAGATGGGTAGATCACGTAACTAATGAGGAAGTACTGAATAGAATTGGGGAGAAGAGGAATTTGTGGCACAACTTGACTAGAAGAAGGGACCGGTTGGTAGGACACAAGGAAGTGTTGGAAGGAAGCGCAGAGCTTCAAAATCGTGGAGGGAGACCAAGAGATGAATTAGCTAAGCATATTCAGAAGGATGTAGGTTGCAGTAGGTACTGGGAGATGAAGAGGCTCGCACAGGATAGAGTAGCATGGAGAGTTGCATCAAACCAGTCCAGTCTCTGGATTGAGGACCACAACAACATCTCTATACGAAAAAAAGTTACCAAACACCACTATGCAATGCGGAGTTGACACTTGAAGCGGACCTGCCATTATAAAAAAAAAAATCAGGGAGCATTGTGTTGTCAGTAGAGAGAAGAACCAAAAGCAGAATGGGTCGGTTAGGAGAGTTCAGTGAGTTCGAACGTGGACAGGATACTGGATATCACCTTAGTAACAAATTCATCATTAACATTTCACTCCGTATACAGCTACCCAAGTCATTTGTTGGTGACGTGACTCTAAAACGGAAACGCGAAGGAACAAACACAACAAAACAATGACCTGGCAGGCCTCAGGAACTGACGGACAGGGACCGCCGAGCATTGTGGAGTTGGGAGTGGGGGAGGGGCGCTTGTATTTAGGTGCATGAAACTAGCAGAAAGAACCACTCCTGAGTTCTAAAGTGTTACCAGTAGTCCAGCTAGCAGAATAATTGTGCCTACGGACTTAAAATAATGGGATACAGTGGTCGAGCAGCTCTTCATGAGCCACACATTTCTGCCGTCAATGGTAAATGACGCATGAGGTGGTGTAGAATCGTGGACAGCGGATGATTGTAAACGAGTGATTTGCAGTGAGGAATAACGCTATACGCTACGGCAATCCGATGGAAGAGTTTGGGTTGGGCCAATGCGTGGAAAAGGTTAGCTGCCATCATGTGTAGTGCCAACAGTGAAGTATAGAGGAAGTGGTGTTATAGTGTGAGGGCGTTTTTCGTGATTAGGATGTGGTCCCTTTATTATGCATAAGAAAACGCTAATTGCGGAAGGATATCAACTCATTTTATAACGTTGTGTACTGCATAGGGCAATGGGACAGTTCGGAGACGATATTTCTTTGTATCAGGATGACAATGCTCCCTGTCGTACAGCAGCATCTGTGAGCCAATACTTTGTGGAAAATAACATTCAGTAAATGGCCTGACCTGCCAAGATTTTCGACCTGGATCCAATGAAGCACCTTCGGGATGGCTTAGTGTCAAAATGTACACTTCGCTTTAGACTCTAGCCTCCTGGCGTCCACATCACAACATTTCTGGCTTCGTTCTTGAGGACGAACGGGCTGCCATTCTTCCATATGCTTTCAGATACCTCATTGAAAGTATCTCGAGCACAACTGAAAGCGTCATAAACGCGAAGGGCGAACACTTCCCACATTAACTCCACTAATAGGTGTCCGGATAGTTTTGATCAGATAGTGAATGATAAACTTCTCCGCAATCTGTGTACAAACAATTTTTCTATCACGTCGAGTCATCATATGCACTGAAGCCCCAAAGAAAGTAGTACAGGCATGCTTATTCAGATACAGAGATATGTAAACAGGCAGAATACGATACTGCGGTCGGCAACGACTATATACGACAGCAAGTGTCTGGCGCAATTGTAAGATCGGTTACCGCTGCTACAATGACAGGTTTTCAAGATTTAAGTGAGATTGAAAGTGGTGTTGTAGTCCGCGCATGAGCGATAGGACACAGCATCTCCGAGGTAGCGGTAAAGTGGGGATTTTCCCGTACCACCATATGACAAGTGAATCGTGGATATCAGGAGTCCGGTAAAACATCTAATCTCCGACTTCGCTGCGGCCGGAGAAAGATCCTGCAAGAACGGCACCAACGACGACTGAAGACAATCGTTCGAGCCGGCCGGAGAGGCCGTGCGGTTCTAGGCGCTACAGTCTGGAGCCGAGCGCCGCTACGGTCGCAGGTTCGAATCCTGCCTCGGGCATGGATGTGTGTGATGTCCTTAGGTTAGTTAGGTTTAATTAGTTCTAAGTTCTAGGCGACTGATGACCTCAGAAGTTAAGTCGCTTAGAGCTCAGAGCCATTTGAACAACCGTTCGACAGAAGCGCAACCGTTTCTCATATTGGTACAGATATGAATGGTGGGCCATGAACAAGTTTCAGCGTCCGAACCATTCAACTTAGCGTCATCGATATGGGCTGTCGGAGCCGAAGGCCCACTCGTGTACCGTTGATGACTGCACCGCACAAAGCTTTACGTCTCGCTTGGGCCTGTCAATACCGACATTGCACTGTTGATGACTGGAAATATGTTGCGAGTCTCATTTCAAATTGTATCGAACGGAGCTATGGAGACAACCTCGCGAATCCACGGAACCTGCATGTCTGTTCAAGCTGGTGGTGGTTTTGTAATGGTGTGGGGCGTGTGCAGTTGGAGTGATACGGGACCCCTGATACGTCTAGATACGACTCTGACAGGTGACACGTACGTAAGCATCCTGTCGGATCATCTGCATCTGCCGGCCAGGGTGGCCGAGCGTTTCTAGGCGCTACAGTCTGGAACCACGCGACCGCTACGGTTGCAGGTTTCAATCCTTCCTCGGGCATGGGTGTGTGTGATGTCCTTAGGTTAGTTAGTTTTAAGGAGTTCTTGGGGACTGATGACCTCAGAAGTCCCATACTGCTCAGAGCCATTTGAACAATTTTTGGAACCATCTGTATCCATTTATGTCTATTGTGGATTCCGACGGACTTGAGCAATTCCAGCAGGACAATTTGACACTCCATTCGTACGGCTCCTGGAACACTCTTCTGAGTTTAAACACTTCCACTGGCCACCAAACTCCCAGGCATGAACATTACTGAGCATATCTGGGGTGCCTTGCAAAGTGCTGTTCAGAAAAGATGTGCACCCCCTCGTACTCTTACGGATTTATGGACAGCTCTGCAGGATTCATGGTGTCAGTTCCCTCAAGCACTACTTCATAAATTAGTGAGTGCACGCCACGTCGTGTTGCGGCGCTTCTGCGTGCTCGCACGGGCCCTACACGATGTTAGGCATCACGTGTACCAGTTTCTTTGGCTCTTCAGTGTAGTATTACTCCTAAATATTTATGGTTTTTCACTATTGCTCTTTTTAGTCGGAGGCTATATATCTTCCGTGGTATGTTAAAGTACCATACACGTCTCGCGTGGTGGCGAGGTTTCAGATATTTCGGAGTTAGGGACTCTCAGTTAAGAGGACAAGAGTTGAAGGATCACCTTGGAAGTTGGTGCATAATGCGGTATGATTTGTAGCGTAAGCTCCCGTAGGTTAGCAGGAACCGTCACAACACGGGCGTCATGTGATTTAAATGGAAAGCATGCCGCACGCGATGAATCACGTGAAAGGTTAGCCTGGAAGTCGGTCAACTCCGGTAACACACGAGTCGCTCCCACACGACAGCCGTGGTCGCACTCATCCCAGTCACGAGTTGCGGCCTTTTTCGTAAAAGACTGCAGGATTATTAACAAGCAGCTCTCCGGTTTCAGAAGACGAAACCTGTAACACACTTAGAGAACCGTACATGGACGAATAGATCTCGCGAGCTGTTGGTGCCGTGCAAACTTAATTATGTACATAGCTAATTATAATTTCGTGCTGCTTAATGGCCTGGTGCAAGTCTTTCTACTGGACGCCAGTTAGGTGACCTGCGTGTTCCTAAACTACCTCAGTTACCCAACCGAGGAAAGCGGACCTGCAGCTCAACGTGGAATCCAAACCACGAATTGTTTCCGGGATCTCTTCAAGAGGTGAAGACTTGAGTAAAATGACGACAGAAAAATACATCGTTCGACCGAGATTCGATCCCACGACCTCTGGGTTTTGGTCTAAGGCGCTGCAGTCGTGGACTGTGTGGCTGGTGCCGGAGGAGGTTCGACCCCTACCTCGGGCATGGGTGTGTGTGTTTGTCCCTAGGATAGTTAGGTTAAGTAGTGTGTAAGCTTAGGGAGTGATGACCTTAGCAGTTAAGTCCCATAGGATTTCACACACACACATCTGGGTTTCCACGCACCATTTTACCTCTAGACCATCCTTTTTTAAAGTCTCATTTGGGTCTATATTGTTCGTTGTATATGTTCGAGGCGGACGTCCCATGACATCCGTTCAGGTTGTTCGTTGAGTCGTTCACCCAGTTTTTTTTATTTTTTATTTTATTTTTTTATTACAGAGGGTAGCTAAACTCTCTGAACGAACACGCTGAGCTACCGTGCTGGCAGACCATCAGACCGAACATTTATGTGGCCCATTTATCTATAGGTTTTTATTAGACAGTTTGCTAGTATCAAAAAATGTGATTTATATGTGGCCGTACCTTTTGGCTGCATTAGCTTAGAAGCTTAAATTATTTACGCCGTCAAGGGACTGTAGACCTTAGTATTTCAAACTGATAATCCTATCCGTTCTTGAGGAAAAGGAGTCTTAACTTAGCAGCTGAAACTAATTCTTCCGATGAGGGATCGTAGGCCTCAGTATTTCACCCAGGTTTCAACCTGTTGCCTCTACCCTGTCCTGAGATAAAGGGTCCACAACAGATGGCCAGGCAGACGGACAACAAACGGCCAAAAATATTATTGTTTATGTGACACTAAGTAAACATTAACAATTTTATGATTTTGCCTCTATCTGTACTGTGAAATCACGCTTCATGTCAAATTTTGTGATTCTAGTTCAACGGGAAGTACCCTATACCTTTTGATGACTGATACTTGTTTTGTTAATAAAACCGCTATTCCTTGCTGCAACTTATTTTTCCCAGACGCGTTTCGCCTTTTTCTTACTCTAAGGTGTCTTCTCTGGGATCTATAACGATAGAGTTTTGTTATTTTCATAGCCGGCCTCGGTGGCCGAGCGGTTCTTGGCGCTACAGTCCGGAACCGCGCGGCTGCTACGGTCGGAGGTTCGAATCCTGTCTATAGCATGGATGTGTGAAATGTCCTTAGGTTAGTTAGGTTTAAGTAGTTCTAAGTTCTAGGGGACTGATGACCTCAGAAGTTAAGTCCCATAGTACTCAGAGCCATTTGAACCAATTTTGTTATTTTTAGATTTTTTAAAATGTAAATAAGTAATCACTTACAGTTCGCTGGGATCTGCGTTTCCTCTCATCTGGTCTGGGGGTCGCACTAACATTTTGTTTCCGAAACATAAGCACAATTTTGTATTCCTAACTTTTTCACACTTTTCACCATGTTTCTCCTTCTTCTTTGTGGTGCACTGTTAAACCTTTTTGTGACAGGAATACGCGTTTCACCTCATTCAAGAGAAAAAATAAAGCATTAATAAGACAAATTACACCTGATGATGGACCCACAAGGTCCGAAATTCGTCGTGTACTTAATAAAACACGAAAAGTTGTGACTGAAGGCGTTTACTAATCCATACCTCCATTCCTCAAGTGTACAGAGTACAGTTACGTTTGAAGCTACGAAATAGGGGTAAAATTATATAGTATAAGTATATGCTGAAAACTACTATTTACGATGTTTATATCTGTATGCGTGTGTGTGTGTGTGTGTGTGTGTGTGTGTGTGTGTGCGAATGAGAGAGAGAGAGAGAGAGAGAGAGAGAGAGAGAGAGAGAGGGGAGAGACAGAGAGAGAGAGAGAGGAGAGACAGAGAGAGAGGTAGTAAGCTGAACAGTGTCTACATGGTTTGTGTGTGTGTGTGTGTGTGTGTGTGTGTGTGCGTGTGTGTGTGTGTGTGTGTGGAGGGGGGGGGCGTTGGTGGTTCGTAGATTGTTCAGTATGAATGTAATAGCTGTTAGCGAGTGGCTGAAAGCTTTGGTGATCAGCTGATCTTACTTTTGGTTTCAATGGTCTGTGTAGGGGTTCATGGACAAGGAAACATACAACGCAGTTACAATATTTACGTTTATTTTTCGGAAATCAAATGGTAGTGCGACCTCCAGACCGGATGAGAGAAAACACAGATCCCAGCAAACTGTAAGTAATTACTTATTTACGTAAAAAAACGTCGCGTGAACTGTTTGATAATCTCAAAATAACGAAACTACACAGTTATAGATCCCACTGAAGATGCCTTAGAGTAATAAAAAAGCGAAACGTTCCTAGGAAAAACAAGTTGCAGCAAGAAAAGGCTGTTTTTACTCGTGTTTACAAAACAGGTATTTCTGTGCTTGCTGTAGAGGATGGTCACTCAAACAAACTTGTCTGAGTGAGTTTGCGAGTATAGAAATATGTGACATAAATGGCTTTACCTTTTTATTGCATTAACTTACAAACTTAAATTTTTCACGCTGCCAAGGAACCGTAGTTTTAATAAGTGACAAACATTTCAGCTTGATGGCTCTACCTGTTCTTGACAAAAATGGGTCTTAACAGTCTGACACACAGGCAGGCAGACGGACGGACAACGAAGTGATCAAATAAGGATTTCGTTTCAGCCGAGTGAGCCAAGGAACCCTACAAATGACACACACCAGTTAATAGAGCACCTCACCAAGTTTCAAATCATGATACGCGCCACGGCGTAGTTGTAGAGTGCACCAGCTGAGGGCAGGTGTATCAGAGCTTGTCCCAGCCCGAACTGTCGCATCGAATTAGTTCGCTCCTCCACGTAAGCAATCCAACAAATGAATTTCCAATGCGGGCAGCTGTCGCACCTTCCCATACAATTTGTGTCAGTGAAGTCCATGAATCGATGTTTGCCCCTTCTGGGACTGAGCGCCGGTTTATTAGGTTTATAGAAAGAAGTGAACAAAATTTCATAATTCTAATCTTCATAGAGCCTGAGAAAAAGACACATAAACTTTTAAAAAACATAATTTTCGAGGAAATACAATTTGAAATTCAACCTAATATTTTTGTTTATCTCACCTCTTCAGAAGGCCCCAGATTTGTGTTCAGAGTCCTCTTTCACTTCAACTCTTCCCTTCTGGTTTCTTGTTCTCTGCCTTCCATCTTTTACCAGGTCTTCAACTGATTTTTCAGCTGCAGAGATGCGCTGTAAATCTATATTTTTTCAAGAACTGCCTTTCTAGCTGCAGAGAGGGCTGTCAATCCATTTTTCCTTGTATTGAGTGAAATTTCCCATCTTAAACCCATTGTCTTCAATACCTTAATCATCCCTACGTCCCCATCATTAAATACAAGAAATGCATCATAAGTTGCAATTATGACAAATGGAGCAGATGAAAATGAGGTTTAGGACGTCGTTTCCGCAGAGCGAATTTAGAGACTCATTTCGATTCTGGGTGTTGTCACGAACACAAATTTTTGGAAGTACAGGATCGGTCAGAAACCAAAGAGTGTGTATCACAGCCTTCTATATGAATTCCGCTCAAATTTGCTTGAAAGTAATCCAAGGAATCGTTGTTCATCGAGCTACTGTTGAAGTGTTGCTGCAAAAAGTCGTTAGGGCGGGAAGGTCGCGTCACACATTCAATTATTTTTCAGGCACTTCGGATGCGATTTCATCATTGAAACTTTGGGAATATGTTGTCCACGAGTTCTACTAATAAGTAACAAATACACTACTGGCCATTAAAATTGCTACACCATTAAGATGACGTGCTACAGACGCGAAATTTAACCGAGAGGAAGAAGATGCTGTTATATGCAAATGATAAGCTTTTCAGAGCATCCACACAAGGTTGGTGCCGGTGGCGACACCTACAACGTGCTCACATGAGGAAAGTTTTCAACCGGTTTCTCATACACAAACAGCAGTTGACTGGCGTTCCCTGGTAAAACGTTGTTGTGATGCCTCGTGTAAGAAGGAGAAATGCGTACCATCACGTTTCCGACTTTGATAATGGTCGGATTGTAGCCTATCGCGTTTGCGGTTTATCGTATCGCGATATTGCTGCTCGCGTTGGTCGAGATCCAATGACTGTTACGAGAATATGGAATCGGTGGGTTCAGGGGGGTAATACGGAACGCCGTGCTGGATCCCAACGGCCTCCTATCACTAGCAGTCGAGATGGCAGCCATCTTATTCGCATGGCTGTAACGGATCGTGTAGCCACGTCTCGATCCCTGATTCAACAGATGCGGACTTTTGCAAGACAATAACTATCTACACGAACAGTTCGACGATATTTGCAGCAGCATGCACTATCAGCTCGGAGACCATGGCTGTGGTCACCTTTGACGCTGCGTCACAGACAGGAGCGCCTGCGATGGTGTACTTAACGACGAACCTGGGTGCACGAATGGCAAAAAGTCATTATTTCGTGTGAATTCAGGTTCTGTTTACAGAATCATGATGGTCGCATCCGTGTTTAGTGACATTACGGTGAACGCACATTGGAAGCGTGTTTTCGTCATCGCCATGGCGGCTTGGTGGCATGGGGTGCAATTGGTTACATGTCTCGGTCACCCACTTTGAACAGTGGATGTTACATTTCAGATGTGTTACGACCCACGGCTCGGTCACCTCTTGTTCGCATTGACGTGAGGTGACCATCTGTCCCGTTTTTTTCGGGACAGTCCCGATTTTTGTGTGTCAGTCCATAATTTTTTCAAAGGTAATCCGGGACACCTGTTTGTCCCGATATTAACAATCATGACTCAATATGTACCGAATGTGACATTCATTTCACCTGTATCGGTATATTTTATTATTAGTTTTAGTTATGGTGGGAAATTGTTTGACAAGAGAGTACGACAAATTGTCGAAACCGTTATCAAAGTGTTTCTACTGTGCAAACACGTTTTGGCCGCAGCTCGAACCGCTAATGGGCAGTTAGAGACCACGGCAACTGGGAAAAAGTCGCACTGGAACGCATTCGCGCGGTCGAAACGGTTCTGACCGTAACTCGAACAGAAGAAGGAAGAAATCTGTATATTTTCTGATAGCCATGGAAGAGGCAGAGGAGGTATTATGGCAAACATGTAGACGAAATACAAAGTAACTCGAACAGACGAACAGTACTATACGCTCTCGTTGACTTTGGCGTCGCCAACGCAGTGTATGCTGGTCTCTAGAAAACTACCATTTGTCAGCTGTGTGTGCCATATTATATCAGATTGAATATTGTGTTACGTCGTCTTATGGTATATTACGTTTGATAAGTTTAGTTGTTTTTCCTCGTCAATAACAATAACAATACTTCTTCGCAAGAGTGAGTTGAAAGAAGCGCAAGTGCTCCTTCAATGAACAATTGCAGAAAGAATTTCCATTCTTTACTGACATTAGTTCTTCCGACTCACAAGGAAAAGTGAGGTGCAACTCATGTGCTTCTAGTTTCTCACTAAGTCACAGTCGACATGGTGGTATACAACTACATTTAAAAAGTGACAAACATAAAAGAGCAGTCTCTGCAGCAGCGTCTAGTGCAACATTAAAGTCATTTTTTACATCAGAGAAACTTTGTGGTTAGGAGGAGAGGTTACTTGCAACTGAGGGCGATTTTTGCGTATCATAAAATTCAGCACAATCATAGTTTCAGATCTATCGAAGCTTCTTCAGGTGACATTAGAGCCTAAATTTGCCTGTGCACGTACAAAACCAGGCAGTAATTGTGAATGTGTTAGCTCCTCATGCATTAGATATGTTGCGACGTGGTTTAGAAAAAGTGACATTTATTTCACTTCTGACTGATGCATCTAACCACAAAGAGATTAAGGTCTTTCCTATCCTCGTCAGTTATTTTGATTACAAAACCGGAGTAAAAGTAAGATTATTACAATTAAAATCGTTGCCTGGCCAAACATCTACTATTTTGAATGGCTATTTAACAGACTGCCTAAGAAAAAACAGTCTAGAAGAAAAAGTTGTTCAAATGGTTCTGAGCACTATGGGACTTAACTGCTGTGGTCATCAGTCCCCTAGAACTTAGAACTACTTAAACCTAACTAACCTAACGACATCACACACATCCATGCCCGAGGCAGGATTCGAACCTGCGACCGTAGCAGTCACGCGGTTCCGGACTGCGCGCCTAGAACCACTAGGAAAAAGTTGTTGGACTGTGTGCTGATAACACTAATTGCAATTTTGGAGGTGCTGAAAGAAAAGGTCAGAATAATATTTTTACTAAACTGCAAGTGGAACTAGGTCATAGACTGATAGGGGTTGGTTGTGGTACTCATATACTGCATAATACTGTTCGAGCAGCTACTGATATTTTGCCTGTAGATATATAAATGCTTGTTTCCAAAATATTTCTGTATTTCAAATCATACACTATGAGAGTTGAAACTCTGAAGGACTTTTGCAGCTTTGTTGAAACAGATTTTGCAATGATTTTGGGTTATGCTCAAACAAACTGGTTAGCACTGTTGCCTGCTGATGAGCGAGTCATCAAAAAGTGTAAACCACTAAAATCATACTTCCAATCTGAAAAAAGTGTCCATTGTTGCTTCAAAACTTCTTTCAAAACCCTTTTTCTGACCTATGGCTATACTTTGTTCACAGTCAGGCTTCATCATTTCATGAAGCAGTATTAGTAAGTTGAAAACTACATTGCAGTCCAAAATTGAAGACCATTTCCTTCCCTCAAGAGTTAAAACAATTCTTGAAACTCTTGAAACAGGGGTAGGTCTGCTTCCAGCAGAGGTAAAGAGTTTTCATGGCGCTGTGTTATTTTTCTATGAAACTGTTCTATCCTACTTAAAAAAGTGGACTGAAAGAAGTTTCCAGAACTTGGACTGCTACAATAGGGTTCCCTTGAATCAAATACCTCTATGGGATGACATTGAAAGAACTTCTTCTCTAGTTAGCGAAACTGTGTCATATGTTCAGTTTACAGAAAATGTAATGTATGATGAGTATGTCAGTGTCAAACAGTTTCTAACCACTGAGAAAATCACTGAATGGACTGCTAACAACATTGTTCCAGGTTAAAGATTGGTTGAGATGATTTCTCATTTCAGCCAGAATCATGTGCCATTCTCATATGTAGTCAAGCTAGTGGAGTTTCTTTTCTGCCTTCCTGGCACTAATGCTGCTGCTAAAAGGGTTTTTTCCCACATGAACAATATATGGACAAGTGACAAAACACAGTTGGCTGTAGAAACCATGAAAGCAATGTTAATAAGTGGAATAAATTATGATGAAACTCGTGTCGAGTTTTTTCATATGTTCTTGTAAAATACCGACTTGATAAAGAAAATTCACAGCACTGATAAATACAGTTGCCCTGATCACACTCATTCATCTTAGTAGGTATTAATAAAATGTAAATATGCTTTTCTTTGTAACAAGTTTAATTGATATTTTGTATTTATTACATTGAATTTTAACCTTATTCCCATATAATAAATAAATAAATAAATAAAGCCTATTTTGCAAAATATTTAATGTGTCCCGGATTTGGGCCTAGGAAATTTGTTAATGTCCCAAATTTGAGTCTAGAAAATATGGTCACCTTAATTAACGGCACTTAGCACAGAGGACGTTGCATTTCAGACGTGTGGCTCTACCCTTCATTCGATTCCAGTGAAACCCTACATTTCAGCAGGATAATGCACGACCGCATGTTGCAGGTCCTGTGCGGGCTATTCTGGATACAGAAAATGTTCGACTGCAACACTGGACAGCACGTTCTCCACATCTCTCACCAATTGAAAATGTCTTGTCAATAGTGGCCGAGCAACTGGCTCGTCACTATACGCCAGTCACTACTCTTGACGAACTGTGGTATCGTGTTAAAGCTGCATGGGCAGCTGTACCTGTACACACCATCCAAGCTCTGTTTGACTCAATGCCCAGGCGTATCAAGACCGTTATTACGACCAAAGGTGGTTGTTCTGGGTACTGATTTCTCAGGATCTATGCACCCAAATTGTGTAAAAATGTAATCACATGTCAGTTCTAGTATAATATATTTGTCCAATGAATACCCGTTAATCATCTGCATTTCTTCTTGGTGTAGCAATTTTAATGGTCAGTGGTGTAAATTGCGAATTTACATTTTTGGTCAATTTCATGACCTTCCTCCTTTCAGAAGTTTGCGGTGACTTTATTAGCTGTTTCATTTTATGAAGCGAATGTCGCTATGGTATAAGTGGGAAATCGAAGATCATACATAGCTAACGAGTTACAGCAGATTACAAAATTTTAACATCTGCAAATGCAGATGAGAAGCAGGTACTTGTTGATGCAGTGTGGATGCTGGTAGCATCTTTCTTGTCTATTCAGCGCTCTACGTATGATAATATCAGCTTGTAAGTACGTCCATAGTACAAGTTAATTCATAAGAACCTCCGGGTTTTCAGAACATGATTTAGCGAAAATACAAGGCACACAAAAAATAGACACATCTCCAATTTTTCACTCATATTACCTAATAAATGTTGTCTGAAGAGCAAAATTTGAAATTCTGAGTGTAAGCTGGAATATGGGACAAAGTACTCGGAATGTCGCAGGAAATATTATACTTACAGAAATATAATTAAAAAGCTATTAAAATTTTTCTGTTCGATATATTCAAAAAACCTCATGAGAGAAGCTTACCATATGCAAAGAGATTAAACAGACAAAATTTTGTAGAAGGCTCTTGAATAGTTTCTTAGAAAAAAGTACATATATTATTTTCTTTGAAATAAAATTTTTGGATCCCATAAAATGTTAAATATATATATTTCAAGGAACTTAGCAGCAAATGAGTTAATTTCATGTAAATTATGGTACAGAATTATATTTCCGTATCTTCAGATTGTTGATATAGTCATTCTTTAAGATATTCTCATTTGAAGTTATTTGCGTCTCTATTTGCATGAAGATCTTTACATTATGATAGTTCGTCTGCTAGAAAACGATGCCGTCCATGCCTATCTACAGATGAATTTCTACACAATCGTGTAACCACAAGATAACGCCTCCATATGACCTGGTGTCACTTCCAAAAATTTGCTTTAATTGTAGCTGCTCTGATTTTGTAATATGGTGCTGGTTGCATGTGTTCTTCATGGGAAACACCAACAAAAAAAATCCTTATCTTCCTCCCTCTGCGACGGTATTAATCTTATATGAACGAGTGCATGTACACTGGCTGCCCCGTTTATTGATTCCAGACCATAAATGTTCGAAGAAGTACAAGCCAAACCGTGAGTAAAATGTAAACCAACTAACTCATCGTGTTGTTACCTAACTATGGATGAAACACAGTTGGGTGATTACGCTGTGGAGGCAAAACTTTAATCAAAATTGTGAGGTGGATACATTCAAAGCATGCCGAGAGTAAGTAAAACTTGTATTCTGGCAGGAAAAAGCGACTGCTACATATTTTATTTGTTTACAATATAAATGCAGTGCTGACAAGAGTCACTATTTCCTGAAGGATAAACTAGTAGCTGGATAATATTACACTGTCACTAAAGTTGTGGGATGGCGATATGCACATATATAGATTTCAGCAATATCGCTTACACAAATTATAAAAGGGCAGCGCATTGGCAGAGCTGACATTTGTATTTAGGTGATTCATGCGGACAGGTGCCCAACGTGATAGCGGCCACATAACCGACTGAGTGCTGAATGGAAGTTTGAGCTAGAAACACGAGACACTCCAATCCGGAAATCGTTAGGGAATTCAAGACTGCGAGATCAACAGAGTTAAGAATGCGCTGATGATACCAAAAATCAGCTTTATCTCTCACCACAGACTACACAGTGGCCGACGACCTTCACTTAACGACCCAGAGCAGCGGCGTTTCCGTAGAGCTGTCAGTGCTAACAGACAGGCTACACTACGTGAAACAGCCGGAGAAATCAATGTGGGCCTGCACTGCCCTGATGTGTCCGTTACGGCAGTGCACCAAATTTTGGCGTCAGTGGGCTGTGGCAGCAGACGACCAACTCAAGTGCCTTCGCTATCAGCACAACATCGCCTGCAGCGCCTCTCCTGGGCTCCGTATCGGTTGGGCGCTAGGCGACCGAAAAACTGTGGCCTGGACAGACGAGCCACTGTTTCAGTTGGTAAGAGCTGATGGCAGGGTTGAAGCTAGGTGCAGACATCACGAAGCCATGAACCCAAGTTGTCTACAAGACACTGTGCAAGCTGGAGGTGGCTCCACAATGTTGCGGGCTGTGTTTACACGGTACAGACTGAGTCCTCTGGGTGAACTGATCCGATTATTTATTGGAAACGGTTATGTATGGCTACTTGGAGACCATTGCAGCTATTCATGGGCCTCTTATTCCCATGCAAACAGGAATTTTTATGGATTACAATGCGCAGTGCGCTATGTAACGGGGCCACAGTTGTTCGCGACTGGTTTGAAGAACATTCTGGACAGTTGGAGCGAATTATTTGGCCACCCAGATAGCCCGACATGAGTTGCATCGAACGTCTGAGGGACAATATCTAGAAGTCATTTCGCCCACAAAATCCTGCGTCAGCAGCACTTCGACAGTTACGTACAGCTATAGAGGCAGCATGGCTCAGTATTTCTGTTGGGAACTTCCAGCGACTCGTTGAGTGGACGCCACGGCGAGTAGCTGCAGTACATGTGGTAGGATGCGGCCCGAAACGATACTGGGAAGTATCCTATGAATTTTGTTGTATCCTATGACTTCTGTTACCTCAGTGTAGATGCACCTTCCACTAACACAATATCCATGTTCACATGCTGACTACTGAGATGGAAAATTTTCACGAATTTAGACCTCGAAATAGTTCCCTATCCACTGTGTCTCCCAATTCCAGTGTTATACGACTTTCTGTCTGTTTCCTGAACTCAAAAACGTCTGGACATAAGGAAACTCTTGTCCAATGACTTCGTTATCTTTATATTAAACATACTGAAAGTTATTTTGAAATAAATAAAAATATAGTGAAAGTTATCTTTAAATGTTTTATATTGTAGAAGTTAGTATTCTGACTGCAAGAATTTTCAACAGTATAAACCGCCTGAATAACTTTGACATGAAACCTAGATTAATTGGTTTTGCAAACTTTGATCACAAGAACTGTCTCCGAATAACGTAAATTGGCCCTGGTTGAATAAATAAAAAAAATCATGATCTTTTCTCCTTACTTCTATACTGCTCAAATCTGGATAATGCGTTGCAGTACTGCTCTGTCTTGCACGCTGCTATGCTAAAGCTGTTAATTACTGTACTTGCAAAGACACTTGAGAGGTACAATGAGTTCTCTGGTAATTGAAAGTCAAACATACTTGGTTGGATCATCAATTAAAAAGAATTGTAAGGGAAAGATTGGTAAGCAAATGAAATGTGCGCATAAATGATAACACTGTTTTTTTGGTGTTTTTTTTAATATTGAGAGCAAGTGCTCAAGGCAGATTTTGAATTTAATGAACTTCTTAACATCCAAGCAATACACTTTCCTATCTCTTAACAATTTTCAGTACAATAACCAAGTTCGTTCGATGGCGCAGCAATAGCAAAAAAGAATAACATAATTACTGTATTTATGTCACATTCTATTAGTCTTCTTCATTCACAAATCAGTTTCATAGTCATGTTGATTGAATAAATGATAAATTTTAATTTAATATCGCCATAGCCTCCTCACTAAAACTGCTTAAAATTATCAGAACTCAAACACAGCTGTACTTCGACTCCACTCGCTACCAGAGCTAAACATTGTCTGCTTTACTCAGACACAGCTTAATTTTGACTGCTCCCCTGCACCCTCGCGCAGCTCATAGATCTTAGCTTAACTTCTGTGATACATCTTACAACATCGCTGCTCGCCCACAATCGATTCAGATACCATAAATGACATACCAAAATTGTACATGACAGCTATCAATATGTGCTGCTGGATGGAAATTAATTCATGTTCATGAAGAACTGAAAATAGGATCTTTCTCATTAAAACGACTGAGTTCAATAAAAATTACGTTGACGAATTTTTTTTCGCATGTTTTCATCTATCCTAGCAGTCGAAAACGTCCTATCTTCCCCGAACGTTCCCCAGGATTTCATAATTAATTCGATGAATTGTTTCATCTTCGGAGTTATTGCGAAGGCTCCGATGAGTCCTCAAGCAGAAACAAACTTCTAGAAAAAATTTTCCCTCTGAGTGAAGTGTGGTTTAATTCGAAGCTTCCACGCCGACTAGAAGTGTATGCCAAACCAGTACGTGGGCCTGGGACCTTTGTCATTAGTGGGCTGAGTTGTCAAAGCACGACTCACGAAAATTCATTCTGGAAGCAGCCTCCCGGACTGTGGCTAAGCTATGTCTCCGCAGTATCCTTTCTTCCAGAAGCGCTAATCCTGCAAGATAGGCGGGAGAACTTCTGTAATGTTTGGAAGGTTCGGGATGAGGTACTGGCGGAAGTAAAGCTATGAGGGCGAATCGTGAGTCGTGCTTGGATACCTCAGTCGGTAGAGCACTTGCCCCTAAAAGGCGAAGGTCCCATATTCGAATCTCAAACCGGCACATAGTTTTAATCTACCAGGAAGTTTCCAGAAACAAACTACCTATCAGGACATGAAAAAGGCAATCTCACAAATATATGACAGTAGGAAACTTCCTGGCAGATTAAAACTGTGTGCCCGACCGACACTCGAACTCGGGACCTTTGCCTTTCGCGGGCAAGTGCTCTACCATCTGAGCTACCGAAGCACGACTCACGCCCGGTACTCACAGCTTTACTTCTGCCAGTATCCGTCTCCTACCTTCCAATGGCTTGTAACGCCAAACATCATCCGTAAGAAGGACACTGAAAATAACGCAACGTCTTCGTTTTTTAGTTGGCAAAGGCGTGAATGCCTCTACTGTTCACTTTGTGATAAAATAAAAACAGTTTGGTGTGACTGAACGGGCTGGTGCGAATCATCTAATTGGAAGCTTCTTCGGTTACTTGCAAGTCCGTAACCTAGCCTAGTAATCTTACCTAGGAAACGTGACTTACAGTTTAACGTTGATTCCGAATCACGTGTCCTCCTTGTCGAATCTTCACATCGTTGAGAGGGAAGACTACGTTAAAGGTAGACCGGAAAAGTTCCATGATTCGACCGAGGTTCGATTCCGCGAACTTTCAGTTCCTGACAAGCTCCTTAGCATTAGACCACCAGGTTCGACTGTATAATAAAGTAAATCAGTGGGTCAAAGAATATTTTGGAACATTTGACTTTAAATCTGGAGATGCTGACTAAGTTGGAACGATCACATCGATAATGTGGGTAGAGCACTGCGATTCATTGGCAGAACGCTTAGAAGGTGCAACAGAACTACTAAAGAGACTGCTTACACCACGCTTGTCCGCCCTATTCTGGAGTATAGCTGTGAGGTGTGGAATCTGTAGCAGGTGGGACTGACGGATGACAACAGAAAAAGTACAAAGAAGGGCAGTTCGTTTTGTATTATCGCGAAATAGGGGAGATAGTGCCATAGACATGATACGTGAATTGGTGTGGCAATCATGACAACAAAGGCATTTTTCGTTGCGACGGGATCTTATCATGAAATTTCAATCACCAGTTTTCTCCTCCGTTCGTGAAAACATTCTGTTGGCACCCACCTACATAGGGAGAAATAATCATCACGATAAAATAAGAGAAATCAGGGCTCACACAGAAAAACTTTAGTGCTCATTTTCCCCGCGCGCAGATCGAGGGTGGAACGGTAGAGAGACAACTTGAATGTGGTTCATTGAACCCTCTGCCAGGCACTTAATTGTGAATAGCAGTGTAATCACATAGATGTATACGTAGAGTCTTTTACAAGAATTTAGTGCCAGAGCCGAGGCGTTGGGCGTTTGTAGATGCGGCGGGCAGGAGGCGTCCGTGGGTAGGAATTAATTACTGAAGGCACGGCTTGTTTACCACTGTAGCGTTCAGACAACGGTAAAAAATGGGGATGGAGGTCATCCGCTTCTCGCCGGGGTCTAATGGACTGTCACGTCCTGTGCTGCGAGGGAGGAGGTGTTCCCTGATTTTACGGAGAGCGGTTTCGTGATCAACGGCAAGATAATTCAGTGTATGGAGAACTGATTACACTTCCTCCGCAGCGCGTACTTAACACTCAACAGTAATTGAATTGAAGATGGCAATTGTGCTGGAAAAAATTCTCACTTGTCGCCGAGGCAAATGGAGCAGTTCAAGGTGACGCATGACTGAGATGCTAGCAGTCACTGTACAGGCCGTTGGTGTGACATCAAGGGCAGGATCAGTATCAAGCCACTAGACTGAGGCCAAATTGTGGGTGCGAGACGCATGGGACTCTCCGTCACTAGGCTTTTTCACGTGCCATCACGTAAATAGTGTTCGGTTGATACTTCAAGTCACAGAAAAACGTTACAGCCAGTCAACCTCCAGTGATAACAACGTGTTGATGACTAGGATCGACTTCGAATATCCCGTAGGCAGGTCTAAAGGCAACAAATCCCGCACCAATTCGTAGGCCACTCACCAAAGACTCGGCCGGCCAGGGTGGCCGAGTGGTTCTAGGCGCTACAGTCTCGAACCTCGCGACCGCTACGGTCGCAGGTTCGAATCCTGCCTCGGGCATGGATGTGTGTGACGTCGTTAGGTTAGTTAGGTTTAAGTAGTTCTAAGTTCTAGGGGACTGATGACCTCAGAAGTTAAGTCCCATAGTGCTCAGAGCCATTTGAACCATTTCACCACAGACTCGCAGCTAGTACTACCGACGGCGGGAGATGATCTCTGGTAGTTTTAAGGGTCGATCAAAAAATTTCAGTTCGAAGGCCGCACAATCCAGAATGGATATGTCAATCAGTCAAATTGAGGCAGCCATCAATCCGACGCACTGGATTGAAGATACCTGTTTGTTAAAACATTGTGTCCTGCTGCGCGAAGAAATCCGTTACTACCTTTTGCACATCCTCGTCCGAGAGGAATTGTCGATCCTTTAAGGCCTTTTAACGGATCGAAGGCATGTTAATCGCATGCGGACAATTTAGGACTATAGGGCAGTGCTCGAATCTGAATTGGCGTAACTTCTTCGTTACGTCATCTATGATGTAGGGGCGTGCGCTATCATGAGCTTTGGTCACCATTCCACAATGGTTGTTTTCAACAGACAAGCTGCCCCACGTACACACATCAAAAAATTTCGCATCAGCCCGGTTCTCAGAATTACTGAAGTTAGACAGTGACTGTGGATATTGTATCACAGGCACAGTACCATTGACTGTTCAGAGATGTCACTAAACCCGCCCAAAGATATAAATAACCATGCATGAGCAAAGCCTACTACACGGAGGGGGGCCGACAGCCGATCAGTTTCAGTCATTCCACCAGGAAGGAGGTACACAGCTCGTGTTGTCGGTAGTTCAACCATGCCTAGACAGTCAATACCGCCGTTCGATCGCGTCCGCATTGTTACTTTGTGCGAAGAAGGGCTCTCAACAAGGGAAGTGTCCTCGCGTCTCGGAGTGAACCAAAGCGATGTTGTTCGGACTTGGAGGAGATGCAGAGGGACAGGAACTGTCGATGCCATGCCTCGCTCAGGCAGCCCTAGGGCTACTACTGCAGTGGATGACCGATGCCTACGGATTATGGCTGCGAGCAATATTGAATATCTTCGAAGAACTGGGAGTGGTAGGTGCCAGGCCATAAAAACATAAGACTTCACCCAGAAAAAGACAAATTTATTCAAGCAAATAGTTACTGTCGATTTCTTTTAACATGTGGAATTTGTCAACTCTAATACATGCAAGAAAATCAAAGATAAATATTTAGTATTCAAAATTTGAATAATTTTCAGTTGAGGTTTGAAATCATGACAGTGTACATAGTTCCTGCATCAAAATAAATTCATTAAAGCGCATTACGGCTTCAGGTGCTAGTAGAAGAGACGCAAGAACATTTCAGCGAACGATGACTAACTGAAAAACTCAGCTGCTGACAGGTGTTGTTGATATACCTCGATGTGGACAGCTGAAAATGTGTGCCCCCTACCGGGACTCGAACCCGAGGTCTTCTGATTACGTGGCAGACGCTCTATCCATCTGAACCACCGAGGACACAGATGAATAGCGCGACTGCAGGGACTTATCCCTTGCACGCTTCGCGTGAGACTCACATTCCCAACTGTCCACAATTATACATATGTATTGCACTTTATAGACATTTACCGAACCACTCATGCGCACAGACGAAGGTCAATGTCTGGGTAGCCTTTAACTATACAGGGTGTTACAAAAAGGTATGGCCAAAACTTCAGGAAACATTCCTCACACACAAATAAAGAAAAGATGTTATGTGGACATGTGTCCGGAAACGCTTAATTTCCATGTTAGAGCTCATTTTAATTTCGTCAGTATGTACTGTACTTCCTCGATTCACCACCATTTGGCCCAATTGAAGGAAGGTAATGTTGACTTGGGTGCTTGTGTTGACATGCGACTCATTGCTCTACAGTTCTAGCATCAAGCACTTCAGTAGGTAGCATCAACAGGTTAGTGTTCATCACGAACGTGGTTTCGCAGTCAGTGCAATGTTTACAAATGCGGAGTTGGCAGATGCTCATTTTATGTATGGATTAGCACGGGGCAATAGCCGTGGCGCGGTACGTTTGTATCGAGACAGATTTCCAGAACGAAGGTGTCCCGACAGGAAGACGTTCGAAGCAATTGACCGGCGTCTTAGGGAGCACGGAACATTCCAGCCCATGACTCGCGACAGGGGAAGACCTAGAACGACGAGGACACCTGCAACGGACGAGGCAATTCTTCGTGCAGTTGACGAAAACCCTAATGTCAGCGTCAGGGAAGCTGCTGCTGTACAAGGTAACGTTGACCACGTCACTCTATAGAGAGTGCTACCGGAGAACCAGTTGTTTCCGTACTATGTACAGCGTGTGCAGGCACTATCAGCAGCTGATTGGCCTCCACGGGTACACTTCTGTGAATGGTTCATCCAACAATGTGTCAATCATCATTTCAGTGCAAATGTTCTGTTTACCGATGAGGCTTCATTCCAACGTGATCAAATTATAAATTTCTAGAATGAACATGTGTGGGCTGACGAGAATCCGCACGCAATTGTGCAATCACGTCATCAACACAGATTATCTGTGAACGTTTCGGCAGACATTGATGGTGATGTCTTGATTCGGCCCCATGTTCTTCCACCTACGCTCAATGGAGCACGTTATTATGATTTCATACGGGATACTCTACCTGTGCTGCTAGAACATGTGCCTTTACAAGTACGACACAACATGTGGTTCATGCACGATGGAGCTCCTGCACATTTCAGTCGAAGCGTTCGTACGCTTCTCAACAACAGATTCAGTGACCGATGGATTGGTAGAGGCGGACCAATTCCATGGCCTCCACCCTCTCCTCACCTCAACCCTCTTGACTTTCATTTATGGGGGCACTTGAAAGCTCTTGTCTACGCAACCGCGGTACCAAATGTAGAGACTCTTCGTGCTCGTATTGTGGACGGCTGTGATACAATACGCCATTCTCTGGGGCTGCATCAGCGCATCAGGGATTCCATGCGACGGAGGGTGGATGCATGTATCCTCGCTAACGGAGGACGTTTTGAACAATTCCTGTAACAAAGTGTTTGAAGTCACGCTGGTACGTTCTGTTGCTGTGTGTTTCCATTCCATGATTAATGTGATTTGAAGAGAAGTAATAAAATGCGTTCTAGCATGCAAAGTAAGCGTTTCCGGACAGATGTCCACATAAGATATTTTCTTTCTTTGTGTGTGAGGAATGTTTCCTGAAAGTTTGGCTGTACCTTTTTGTAACACCCTGTATATACGAAGACAGTAACTTGTTCCCGGAAGAACAGTTACTGTTGTTGCTGTTGACGACCGTGCAGCTTTTCCCTGGAATAAATGATGACTAACTGAAAACCTCAGCTGCTGACAGGTGTTGTTGATATACCTCGATTGGACAGCTGAAAATGTGTGCCTCGACCTGGACCCGAACACTGGATCACCTCCTTACATGGCAGACGCTCTATCCATCTGAGCCACCGAGGACACAGATGAATAGCACGACTGCAGGGACTTATCCCTTGCACGCTTCCCGTGAGACTCACATTCCCAACTGTCCACAATTCTACATATGTATAGACATTTACCGAACCACTCATGCGCACAGGTTGCCCAAACTCTAACTGGAATCGCCAAAGCGTGCGCGAGTAATGAGTGGTTCGGTAAATGTCTATAAGGTACAATAAATATGTAGAATTGTTTATCAAAGGCCCCATAGATATTATAAAAATGTGTGTGTGTGTGTGTGTGTGTGTGTGTGTGTGTGTGTGTGTGTGTGTGTGTGTGTGTGTATGTGGATGTTCCACATGTCCTGCTATACCAATGGACCAATTTCAGCAGGATTTGGTGCAGATATCCCTTACTGCCTGCTAACAATCCCTTCAGCGTAAGAGTTATAATTCAGGAGATATCACGTCATAAACAATGAGATGCTTGAAAAACTTCCGCATTATATATGACGATAGATTTTTTTGCTTCTGTGTAACTATTTGTAATCACAATAAATTTCGCAGACAGTTTCCACATAAGCAGCCACCAAATTATATCAGTACACCACACATAGTTGTGGAAACATGACGTCTAAACAGTGAGATTCGTTAGAAGCTGCCGCATTGCCCACAGCATTTAAATTTATTACTTCTTTGCTACTAACTCTATTCGCAACACATTTTGCAGATAGTATCCACATCTGCCAAAATGTCTCTAAGCACTCTGGGACTTAACGTCTGAGGTGATCAGTGCCCTAGACGTAGAACTAGTAAACCTAACTAAGCTAAGGCCATCACACACATCCATGCCCGAGGCAGGATTCGAACCTGCCACCGTAGCAGCAGCGCGGATCCGGACTGAAAGCGCCTAGAACCGCTCGTCCACAGGGACCAGCTTTCACATATGCCGTTGAATGTACCTAGACAAGTATATCATTGTACGACACATAGTTCAATAGGTGTGACATCACAGACACTGAGATGCCTGAAGAAACGCCGCAGCATCATGCTTGAAGTTTTGATACATTTATTGTTAACTACTAACAAGAGAATGGTCCAATAAGACAAGTAAAAACCTACCCTGAAATTTTTTTACACAGGAAGAAAACAACGAAAGAAATGCACTGCCTAAATTTTAGCTGCTAAGAGGCACTATAAGTATTTTGTAAAAAATATTGGAGTTACACATTTTTGCCGCGCGAAGAACAGCTTATGACAGGGTCGTCGAGCAGATGCGCAAAACTACAGACCTATATCTCTGACGTCGATCCGTTGTAGAATTTTAGAACATGTTTTTTGCTCGAGTACCACGTCGCTTTTGGAAACCCAGAATCTACTCTGTAGGAATCAACATGGATTCCGGAAACAGCGATCGTGTGAGACCCAACTCGCTTTATTTGTTCATAAGACCCAGAAATTATTAGATACAGGCTTCCAGGTAGATACTATTTTCCTAGACTTCCGGAAGGCGTTCGATGCAGTTCCGCACTGTCGCCTGATAAACAGAGTAAGAGCCTACGGAATATCAGACCAGCTGTGTGGCTGGATTGAAGAGTTTTTAGCAAACAGAACACAGCATGTTGTTATCAATGGAGAGACGTCTACAGACGTTAAAGTAACCTCTGGCGTGCCGCAGGGGAGTGTTATGGGGCCACTGCTTTTCACAATATATATAAATGACCTTAGTAGATAGTGTCGGAAGTTCTATGCGGCTTTTCGCGGATGGTGCTGTAGTATACAGAGAAGTTGCAGCATTAGAAAATTGTAGCGAAATGCAGGAAGATCTGCAGCGGATAGGCACTTGGTGCAGGGAATGGCAACTGACCCTTAACATAGACAAATGTAATGTATTGCGAATACATAGAAAGAAGGAACCTTTATTGTATGATTATATGATAGCGGAACAAACACTGGTAGCAGTTACTACTGTAAAATATCTGGGAGTATGCGTACGGAACGATTTGAAGTGGAATTATCATATAAAATTAATTGTTGGTAAGGCGGGTGCCAGGTTGAGATTCATTGGGAGAGTCTTTAGAAAATGTAGTCCATCAACATAGGAGGTGGCTTACAAAACACTCGTTCGACCTATACTTGAGTATTGTTCGTCAGTGTGGGATCCGCAACAGATCGGGTTGACGGAGGTGATAGAGAAGAACCAAAGAAGGGGTTATTTGGTAACCGTGATAGCGTTACGGAGATGTTTAACAAACTCAAGTGGCAGACTCTGCAAGAGAGGCGCTCTGCATCGCGGTGTAGCTTGCTCGCCAGGTTTAGAGAGGGTGCGTTTCTGGATGAGGTATCGAATATACTGCTTCCCCCTACTTATACCTCCCGTGGAGATCACGAATGTAAAATTAGAGAGATTCGAGAGCGCACGGAGGCTTTCAGACAGTCGTTCTTCCCGCGAACCATACGCGACTGGAACAGAAAAGGGAGGTAATGACAGTGGCACGTAAAGTGCCCTCCTCCACACACCGTTGGGTGGCTTGCGGAGTATAAATGTAGATGTAGATGGTTTGTACAGCCCTGCCAGTCTAGCGCACGACTCTGCGAATGACTCACGCAGCGCCGCATAGCGGAATTCAATTATCCGGAGTTCGCAGACACCAATTTTAAGCACCTAAAGCCTGGTTTAAAATGGAGGGAACGGAAGCGAACACGTGTGAATGAACATTTGCAGAAAATTCACTACCATTCGCTTGTATGTGGGTAGAATCGTTTTCATCAGAGGGAATGGAAGAGAACACGAGGTAGCGAACATCGCCTATGAACGCTGTTGTATTAGTTTTTTGTTTTTTGAGCTAATATTCGGCATATAGGATACAACTCCATATTGTTAGAACCACAGTGGGGAACTATGCTATTCAGTGAGGATTATTTTGCATGGCGATCGCACTGTTATCGACGCCATATACAAAATGGAGCAGGGAAGGAAGAATGTAAGTGACCTAATATGTATGGAAGCGTGACATGCGTGGAGATCGTGCATTTTACGCGGAATTGCATCTCCATCTCTCCTTAGCACTGGTCCACAATTTTCCTTGTATGTCGGTTGCCATTTTCCCCCGGCTTCTCATTACCACTGAGGGAAATTTAACAGAACATTAACTGCCAACAGAACTTCCTTCCCTAGATTGTCGCACAGTTGACAAAATGGTAGATATCGAAACAGACGACAGAGGGGTAGAGAAACAAATAAAAACGCTCAAAAGAGGAAAGGCCGCTGGTCCTGATGGGATACCAGTTCGATTTTACACAGAGTACGCGAAGAAACTTGCCCCCCTTCTTGCAGTGGTGTACCGTAGGTCTCTAGAAGAGCGAAGCCTTCCAAAGGATTGGAAAAGGGCACAGGTCATCCCCGTTTCCAAGAAGGGACGTCGAACAGATGTGCAGAACTATAGACCTATATAGCAGCATATTTTACCCCTTTCTGTGCCAAAGACAGGTTGAGTAAGAGCAAGTTATTCCTGCTTGATAAAGAAAGTAGATGCAGTTAAAAAGAAAACTGCATTGCGGAAGGGATAATTTCTGATAAAGAACACCGTCCGCTTCCCTTATCGCACTGGTGCCAAGGAAAACGCGATTCCTGAAGAATACATTGTGGCATTGAAGGAATTACACGAACACTAAACGTTTTCAGGACACGGCCACACTCATATCTGTGTTTGAGCTGTTTTCGAGACAGTTTGCCGTTTCACTGAAAGCGCCTCATCCACGTTCCAGATGGAACACATCGATCTGCAATGTAATTTCCGTTAAAAAGACAAATGCGTTTACATTCAAACTGACCAAGTTTTCTACTAAATTTTCTCGGGAAGGGTTTCATTGTTTCCATAAAGAGGTTGCAAACGTGATTTCAATAGTCGATCAACAAATGTGTGTGAAAGGCTTTTTTCAATTATCAAACTAATAAAGTCACGACGACATGGTAAAATGAGCGAAGAAAATCTGCGAAACTGCCTGCATCTCAATATATATGCCAACATTTCACGACAGATACAAATTTTATTAAGTCTTTAGCACACCAAAAATGCGAACATTTTAGGTTAGGCTTTACCGTGACCTTTATTGACATTAAATGAAACAACAAGTTTTACTGTTACCTGTCACTCTTTAATTATCCCCGCGACGCATTTCAAAGGTTTAAACCTGCATCATTAGGTGGGTTTACATTTGGTAATATGACATTTGTGTGCGAGTTGTGTTACGATTTTTTTGGAGGAACTTGTTTCTCCTCTAGACAGTGCCACAAGTTCCTCCAAAAAATCGTAACACAACACCCACCCACAAATGTCATTTTAACAAGCGTAAATCCACCTGAGGATGGAGGTTTAAACCTTTGAAACGCGTCGTGGAGTAAATAAACAGTGACTGGTGACAGTAAACTTGTTGTTTCATTTAATAACACCAAAAATGGTTCAAATGGCTCTGAGCACTATGGGACTTAACATCCATGGTCATCAGTCCCCTAAAACTTAGAACATCTTGAACCTAACTAACCTAAGGACAACACACAACACCCAGCCATCATGAGGCAGAGAAAATCCCTGACCCCGCCGGGAATCGAAACCGGGAACCCGTGCGCGGGAAGCGAGAACGCTACCGCACGACCACGAGATGCGGGCAATTATGTTCGAGTATAATGTCTTTTCTGGAGACTAGAAATCTACTCTGTAGGAATCAGCATGGGTTTCGAAAAAGACGGTCGTGTGAAACCCAGCTCGCGCTATTCGTCCACGAGACTCAGAGGGCAATAGACACGGGTTCGCAGGTAGATGCCGTGTTTCTTGACTTCCGCAAGGCGTTTGACACAGTTCCCCACAGTCGTTTAATGAACAAAGTAAGAGCATACGGACTATCAGACCAATTGTGTGATTAGATTGAGGAGTTTCTAGATAACAGAACGCAGCATGTCATTCTCAATGGAGAGAAGTCTTCCGAAGTAAGAGTGATTTCAGGTGTGCCGCAGGGGAGTGTCATAGGACCGTTGCTATTCACAATATACATAAATGACCTGGTGGATGACATCGAAAGTTCACTGAGGCTTTTTGCAGATGATGCTGTGGTGTATCGAGAGGTTGCAACAATGGAAAATTGTACTGAAATGCAGGAGGATCTGCAGCGAATTGACGCATGGTGCAAGGAATGGCAATTGAATCTCAATGTAGACATGTGTAATGTGCTGCGAATACATAGAAAGGTATTTAGCTACAAAATAGCAGGTCAGCAACTGGAAGCAAATAATTCCATAAATTATGTGGGAGTATGCATTATGAGTGATTTAAAATGGAATGATCATATAAAGTTGATCGTCGGTAAAGCAGATGCCAGACTGAGATTCATTGGAAGAATCCTAAGGAAATGCAATCCGAAAACAAAGGAAGTAGGTTACAGTACGCTTGTTCGCCCACTGCTTGAATACTGCTCATCAATGTAGGAGCCGTACCAGATAGGGTTGATAGAAGAGATAGAGAAGATCCAACGGAGAGCAGCGCGCTTCGTTACAGGATAATTTAGTAATCGCGAAAGCGTTACGGAGATGATAGATAAACTCCAGTGGAAGACGCTGCAGGAGAGACGCTCAGTAGCTCGGTACGAGCTTTTGTTAAAGTTTCGAGAACATACCTTCACCGAAGAGTCAAGCAGTATATTGCTCCTACGCATTTCTCGCGAAGAGACCATGAGGATAAAATTAGAGAGATTAGAGCCCACACAGAAGCATACCGACAATCCTTCTTTCCACGAAGAATACGAGACTGGAATTGAAGGGAGAACAGATAGAGGTACTCAGGGTACTCTCCGTCACACACCGTCAGGTGGCTTGCGGAGTATGGATGTAGATGTAGATGTAGAACGTCGAGCATCATCTCAAGAGATGACGCAGGTAGCGTTTCCACTACGCCTGTAACGTCTAAGGGCCATATTCTACTTTTTTTCTAAAACAAAAGTAGTCTTGTGGGACAGCGCGTGATTCGTGGTCCAGAGAGAGGGGAATCAGATCCCGTTCAGACCACAATTTTTTCACTACGATTTTTAGCCGTGCGTTCACTTCTCACATATGTTGGAGTGGCCATGAAAGACATGTGGTTCAGATTCCAATAGCAGATCTCCACTTTCCGATTAGGTAACTGGGGAAGGTTTGGGACGTCTAAGTTGCTGCCGTGGCGTCCAGTTGAAAGAGCTGCAAGAGGCCTACAGGCTACACGAGACAGAATTCTCTTTTGCTCGTGCTTGTCTTGTTTGCTCCGGTGAAAACCTGGATTAAAATATACAAACATTGTTTTGAATAACTTCGCATTGACAGTTCAATTCTTGCACATGTAATTCTGATAAAAGTGGCTACGGACAAGGTAAAATCATGGCAGTGTTTGATGTCACAGACGACTTCCATCATTGAGGACGTGTAATTTATAGAAATGAAATATCTCTTGCAGCACTCCCTTTTATAACAATTCCTGTAGGCCATTCCTTATAGCAATGTTTCATTGCTGTACATCTGACAATCAGTGATACAGTTCTTTGTTTATTCCCTGTAGTCGTCACAAAAAATGCGAAGTGTCCATTGAATAACAAAAACAAACATTTTTCTTGCAGCAGGCACACCGTACTAAGGGAAAATTGATGCTGTCAGGCACTTCGCAGTAGCCACCAGTTTTATTTAGACAGAACTGGGATGGAGTCAGAAATGGTCCCGGCCGTTGCTCTGCATATTGCACTGCATTCTAGGCATACTTGATCAAATTCATAAAGCATGGAGAAGAAAACTGGTAATTCACAAATGGCTGGAGCTTAAGAATACTGTTCCGCTGATAAAACTGAAATAGAGAGGTATCGAAAATGTCGAAAAAATTCTTATCGAGAGGTTGAATCCCACCAGTAGTTCCAGGCCGAATCCACATTACATCTACAGATTTTTCGCCATGCTCCACAAAATCAGAGGCGTCGTTATGTCCAGGCCAGGAATGCAACAGAAGCAATGAATTAGTTTCTGCAGCTGGTAGGAATACGTTTTGAACGAAATGTTGAAAATAATTCTTTCCCTTTTTTCCAGATTTTTAAACGTCGATTACAAGATTTTTGCAACTAAACAGTTCATTTTTTTTATTTTTTTGTCCTAATTTGCCTTGCCGTTCCTGAAGAGAGATATACAGCTGTGGAAACAGTAAACTAGTCATACTTATCACTGACATTGTCGTATATGAATGTGTCATTGCATTCATTGATTGGGCAACCGACTCCATCTTTTCTCACCTGGAAATGAAAAAGTGCGGTCTGCACACAGTTCGTTCACGAAACCTGACTGATCAGCATTATAAACAGCAGTTTCGGTAATAGCAGTAAGTTTTGTCTTTACGTCAGCTATGAATTTCTTATAGCCTTGTCTATCACTGGCAGCTGCTCTATACGTTTACGTGACGTAAACTTGGTAAATTAGTGACTTCCTATTCTGTACGATTTCTTGAACCTCCGTAACCAGTCGATGGAGCCTGGAAATTAGCAATGTTCATGTCAGATGCAATTAGGAGGGCCTAGTCTCGTGGATCTTCATCGGTAACGGTGCATAGCCTCTCACGAGCAGTTCCAAATCTTTTGAAAGTTTTTCATTCGGATGGTTTCGGGTTTCCGTTTGGCGCGTATTTCTTATTTCATGCAACATATTCTTCCATTTTTACAGTTTAAGCTCCGATTTTACGAAATGAAGATGCCTTTACACAATGCGTAACTTCAGGCGTTTTTTCCCTCCTTCGTTTAACCAACATTTCACTGCCTTTTCTTTGTCGCTGAAAGCTGTTGCGGTACGTGTTTTTTTAGGCTTGGAAGGTATTATTCTTCAGAACTATTAGTGACGCAACTGCCGCCGTCCGAACCACCGTTCATGGAATCGTCATAGTTATTTCCTATTTCTTCTAACGTATCCAAAATTTCAAACGAAATGTTGATATCATTCAAAAGAATGTCAATGTAATCAATTAACAAATGTCACATATGAATGTCCTAAGGAGAAGCAAGTGATTTCGGCTGGAAGCCATGTTCTTATTTCATCGTCGCTAAATTGAGACCGTTAATTGGACTCCACATTACTGTGAAACTGAAAGCAAGAAAACGTACTATTAGCAAACGCCTTACGAAAGCACAATAAATATTAATTCAGCTTTATATGTATTGTCAATACTTACCAATACAGCAAAAACCAACCGATAATTTGTAAATGTTACTTGAGCGGCCAATTCGAGAGACTAATAACTGTGTAATGTTGTGTCAGAGGAACTATCAACCTGAAACGTCCTTTCCAAATTACGATCGGGTTGTGTCGTGTTTCCTGTTTGCAAATGTACCGCCAAACTCGGCTCTGTGTGTGTGTCTAGTAGCTACAGCGCCAGCAGGGGTGTACATTTCTGCTGCCGCCTGGCGCGCTATGAATTTGGCAATTTTGAGCTATTTTTTTAAAAATATTTGCAGTGACTTTTAGCAGCTAAAATTCTGACAGTGCATTTCTTTTGTTGTCTTCTTCTTGTGAAAAGAATTTCAAGATAGGTTTCGACATGTCTTATTGGACCATTCGCTTGTAAAACACTGCAACATACGAATCAACTTCAGGTAATCCGTGATAAGTGCCAGTTTCCAACTGCGAAGAGCAAACGGTTATAGGCTAAAACAATCTCCATTTATGGGGCTATAAAGGAACGTTTCTATAGAGACGTTTACAAAATCGCGTTGTAGACACGCGAAGCAGCTGTGCCCACGTTACAGAAATTGTCCGGAATATTACACTACAAACACAATTCAAGTTTTGTTTTTGTTTGTAATAGAAAATTCACAAAATGAATATCCGGCCAATGGCTGGTTTATGAGCTTGTGTATAGGTAAAATATGAACAACAACGCTCACATGACCTCAACCAAAACAGCCAGTAGTAAAATTGATATTAGCATAATCCTGAGCACCATCTAAATTACAAACAACCAGCACAAGCAATATTCGTAAATTTCAAACAGGGCTTAAGGCCGATAGCCGGAAAACTGTGGTATAAACAATTTTAGCAATGTAAGTTAGGCAAGATGGAACTAGTAAACTGTTTACGTCAAATTGAGGCTAACACTTACCTAATATAATATAAGACACACAGCATAAAGAAACCCACGGCACAGCGGATGGCTCCCGATAACTGTTCGTACAACGTATACACTAAGGTGTTTATCGAACAAGTCCGATGATTACGCTTCAGTAATCCCACATTGCCCCTGAATTCTGTAAACAGAAATTGCTGAGAAATTTCCAGAGCCGTCTTCTGCAAAATACAAGCGACTTGCATCTCGGGCCTGTAAATTGGTATAACAGAAAATCACACAGCCCCTTGAAAGTGGTACCCAGCATTGGCAAATGCTCATAGCGTGCGTGTCCCACATGACTCGCAGTACTTGTCGTTCGATGGCCATCCTGCAAAGTCGACAAGATGGAGAGCATGCATGTTGCATGGCATTGGAAGGGGCGGCGAGAGTTGTCTCTTCCCGGCCCAGCCTCTCTATACCAGAATGAAGTAAGTGCGAACTGCGTAGCGCACTCAGGACGTTAACGACAGTGGGTTAGTTGTAAATTGCTGTCAACCTTTATATCGGAGATGAGAGGGAGAGAATCTCCTTGGTTTGAAGCAAATAGGTTTCCTGAAAATAGATTACAGAACTGCAATAGGCAGAAAAAAAATGGGCAGTTTCTATCAAGTTTATTCTCACATATACTTATGTGAGATGTTGGACCATAAACCCCTTAGTAAGATTCAGTCTATTTATTCGGACTTGCTACTTCAAAGCTAATTGTCAGTACATATAATAAACAAGTACAAAGCAATCACTTGTTCTTGATTAGCACTGAAATCTCTCTAAGTAATTGAGACAAAGACTGACAGGTTCTGTTCAACACTATTCCAATGAAACGCTAAAAATCCTTGACCTTCAGTTCCTGAGTATCCACCAGAGTCTATCACCGTCCTTATCAGCTGTATCGGCTGCTATGGGCCTACTCGGCCCCGCTGGCGTCTCACTGCGGAATCTCCAAACTGCCAGCAAAGGCTCTGAATCTGCATCTGAATCTCTGCTCCTAGCTGTTCCGCTGCCTGGCATTTTATTTCGTTTCTCATGTACTTGGGTGCACACGAGTTAATTTGTTTCACATAACCCTTTCATTTCTAAGTGATCGGTTGCACAAGATTGCCTATGGTTCCACACGACACTCATCTTTCTAATTGGTCGGCATGCGCAAGAATGCCTTTGGTTCCACACGACACTTTCGTTTCTAGCTGCACACAACTTAATTTGGTTCCGCACGAGTCTTTTCTGCACGTGACTGACACTCTCTCTTGCTGTATTATCGCCCTGGTGTTTGCGTCTTCCATTGCGCAACTTTGATTCATGCTGCTTCCTGTGGCAGGAAGTCAAACACTAAGTTATTTGATCAACAAGCCATACTTGGCAGCCTCTTCTGCTTATCTTGTCCCTACGTCCTGGTGGACTATTTCTTAATGTCGGCTGGCTGTTTGCCTATGGAGCCTGGACTCTTATTATGGTCACAAAAGCAAGAACAAAAAATAAAATTTTCTACGGTCACAACAGAGCGTGAGGGTGCACAGGTGGCGATTGCTTGGCTACACTGCCAAAGATTTATATCAAGCTTTCGATTTCATATCTAAGTACCGCACGGCTCAAGTAATGCAATCTTATAATTGTCACGAAACCCTCTTCTGAACAGAAGCAACAAGCGGACATTTCAGTGCTTTCAAAAGTAATGTTTCTCTCGCTAAGTTGTATTTCTCACAAAAGTCAGTTCACGTTCGTAGCTGAGACCAGTCGAATGGGTTTCCAGCCGTTTTCCAGCGAGTCTGGCCCCACTGATAGCTGGCGCGGGTGTGGAACTGGCCATCGGAATAGCGCGCTGACCGTCAAATCTGATTGCTCGTTAGCGAAGCCTGTGCCGAGCCAGATAACGCGTCGGCGTATCAAGTCGCAGATAAATTCCCAATTCCGGACTCTAATTAGTTGCGATCGCGTCCCTGCACACACACACCCAGAACGTCACCTGGCCATCAGACTGCAAAGTCATTTACCTGTTATTGGCGTTTACTTTTTTAGTTCCCTCGCGAATTATTTACTTACTCCTCTGCTTCCGAAATTGTATTCTCCAGCGTTGCTGAAACACATAGGAGGCTAGAATGGATTGAGGATTGAGAGGAGGAGGGCTTCGGGTGAGGGGAGGGTGGAGTGGAGGGGGTGGCTTGGAGGGGAGTAATTATGATGGCCACACCGATATCGTGGCTCTGACTGATGTCCATGCGGCAGGCACGTCAAAAATAGCGACAGGGGGTAGTTAGAGCCAGCGGACGTCGCGTGTGGAAACAAATACGGCGAGATGCAGAAGTAATAACTGAATACCCGCTAGGCCGGCGCACTCGTCAATCAGCGAGCGCAGTGGAAGAGTGGGGAGGGGGGGGGGGGGGGATGGAGCATCGGCCAATTTACAAAAAAAAAAAGGGAAAAAAGTGAGAGAGAGATAAACAGAGTTGGCAGCGATGCACCTCATAATGTGGGGATTAACACGCTATCGTGACGTGTCTGACACGCGGGGCGTGTTTATAGGGCGATTATGCGGCTGGGAGGGGTAGGGGGTAGGCGACTCTGACGTGAGTTTAATATTTTAAAAACGATCTGAGCGCATGATAGCGCACCAGGGTGAGCCGAGCGCTGCAGCGAGGTGCTATCACACAATGGACCAGGTCAGCATGCTGATTAGGTTGGGAATTTTACATCGGTGAATTTTCTTGGGCTGCATCCCAGTTTGGTACCATTTCACATAAAAACGATGTGTACCAAATTTGTCGCGCTGCTAGTTTTCCTTTAGAACGCCACGCGCAAATACGTGTAACTTTTTAATAAATAAATTCATATCATAATTCTAACAATATCACATAAAGCATTATCTACCATACTGATGTCATAGTAATTCCTCAAATGCTATGAGCATTCATACAACGTGACTGAAATGCCCATACGAGGGGCGTTTGAAGAGTCCGTGCAGAGTCCGAGAGAGGGCACCATCGGCGTGTATCGAGGTCATGTTTCGTTATTAGCATCTTTGGAAAGAACGCACGCGAAGTTTCAGCCATATTGGTCTATTGTTTTGCGTTTGGCATTCGTTTGGCATCAAGGAAGTCGAGTGATCGTCAAAAAGTGGACAGAAGAGAATTTCGTGTGGTGATTAAACATTAATTGATGAAAGGGAAAACGCCTCAGGAGACTAAAGAGAAGCTTGATAAACACTACGGTGACTCTGCACCTTCGATTATAATAGTTTATAAGTGGTTTCAAAAGTTTCGGAGTGGCCATATGGGCACAAGTGATGCTGAACGTTCTGGACGCCTTGTGGAGGTTACGACTCCAGAAAACATTGATAAAATCCGTGATATGGTGATGGATGACAGAAGAGTTAAGGTGCGTGAGACTGTCAGTGCTGTGGGCATCTCAAATGAACGGGTACATAATATTTTGCATAAACAGTTGGACATGAGAAAGCTATCCGCAAGATGGGTTACGCGGCTGCTCGCGCTTGACCAAAAACGGAATCGTATAAGTGTTGCAAGGATGGTTCGCAGCTGTTCACGAAGTATCAGCATGACTTTAAGCGTTGTTTCGTCACTGTGGATGAAACATGGATACTTTACTATACTCCTGAGCCCAAACAACAATCTAAGAAATGGGTTACCAAGGGAGAATCTGAACCAAAAAAGACAAAGACCAACCCTTCGGCTAAAAAGGGTACGGCGACTGTCTTTTGGGATTCGCAAGGCATAATCCTCATCGATATCTGGAAAAGGATAAAACTATTACAGGTGCATATTTATCCATCGTTATTGGACCGTCTGAAAACCGAGCTGCAAGAAAAACGCCCCCAATTGGACCAAAAAAAAATTCCTTTTCCATTACAACAATGCATCAGCACACACCTCAGCACCTGTGGTCGCAAAATTATTGGAAATAGGATTCCAACTCGTTTCACATCCTCCCTATTCTCCAGACTTGGCTACCTTGGACTACTATATGTTCCCCAATTTGAAGAAATGGCTGGCGGGGCAAAGATTTTGTTTAAACGAGGGGATTGCAGCAACTAATAGCTATTTTGCAGACATGGACAATTCCTATTATTCGTATGGGATCAAAAAATTAGAACAGCGTTGACGAAATGTATGGGCCTAAAAGGACACTAGGTCGAAAAATAAAAAGGGTAGTTTTAATTTTTGCACGGACTTTTCAAACGCCCCTCCTATATGGAAATATACGAATTAGGAAAAGTGCCCCTGTGAGCAAAAATCGAAAATCAGAATTTTGTAAAAAAACTTCATATTGCTTCCACATAATACATTCATTCACTACCTTCTTTAGCTGGGATGTTTACATCATTTTCCTTAACTGACTGCGTTCTCATTTTACTAACCGTATTGGTCGGGTCAGTGATCCCCAAGAACACTTATACTAAGGTGAAGGAAGCCAAGGGACACCTCCTAATATTGAGTCGGACCACGTTTTGCCCGGCGCAAGTGCAGCAATCGACGTGGAATGGACTCAACAAGCCATGGTGCCTCTATAGCCGTCAATAATTGTGGAAGTGTTGCAGGTGCAAGTTTTTGTGCACTAACTGATACATCGTATAAACGTACCACGGATTCGTATCGGGCGATCTGGGTGGCCAAATCATTCGCTCGAATTGTCCAGAATGTTCTTCAAACCATTCGCTAACAATTGTGGCGGGGAATCGTTGTTTGAGGACATTAAGCCCATGAATGGTTGCAAATGGTCTTCAAATAGCCGAACATAGCCATTTCCAGCCACTGATCGGTTCAATTGGACCAGAGGATCAGTCGACCAGTCCATCCCACGTTATCACAGCCCACACCATTATGGAGCCACCACCATCTTGTACAGTGCCTTGTTGACAACCTGGGTCAATGGCCCCGTGGAGTCTACGACACACTCGGAACCCACCATCAGCTCTGCCAACTGAAATAGTGACTCATATGACCAGGCCATAGTTTTTCGGTTGTGTAGGGTCTAGCTGATATGATCACGAGACCAGGAGAGGAGCTGCAGGCAATCCATCGTCTGCTGCCGTCGCCCGTTAACGAAAAATTTCGCCGCTCTGGCCTAACGGATACGTTCGTCGTGTGTCCCACATTTCTGCGGTTATTCCACGCAATGTTGCTTGCCTCTTAGCTCTGCCAACTTCACGCGAACGCGTCTTCTCCCGGTCGTTAAATGAAGGCTGTCGGCCACTGCGTTGTCTGTGGTAAGAGATAATGCCTGTAATTTAGTGTTCTCGGAAGATTCTTGACACGGTGGATCTCAGAATACTTAATTCCCTAACGATTCCCGAAATGGATTTCCCGTGCGTCTAGCTCCAACTATCATTCCGCGTTCGCAGTCTGTTAAATCCCGTCATGCGGCCGTAATTACGTTGGAAACTTTTTCACGTGAATCACGTGAGTACAAATGACAGCTGAGCCGATGCACTGCTCTTTTATACCCTCTGTACGTAATACTACCGCCATCTGTACATGTGCGTATCGCTGTCTATGACTTTCCTCACCTCAATGTATATACAACTATATGAAAAAATAAAAAATAATATTTATATTGTTGCATGGCGACCATTTACAAATATTTTTAAATAACTAATGTCTCTACTGAATAATTCTTCTTTGCTATAGAATTGTTAAGGAGAACAATCTTTAATCTACATTTCAATACATTTCTGATATTTGTATTTCCATGGGTAGATTGTCAGAGAATTACATAGATGGGTATTTCACCTCTTTGTTCGCCAAATTTAGATTCATAAAATGCAGTTTATGTTTCCTTCCAGTGTTGTTCTTGTGAATATCTCTATTACTTTCAAATCTACACTCCTGGAAATTGAAATAAGAACACCGTGAATTCATTGTCCCAGGAAGGGGAAACTTTATTGACACATTCCTGGGCTCAGATACATCACATGATCACACTGACAGAACCACAGGCACATAGACACAGGCAACAGAGCATGCACAATGTCGGCACTAGTACAGTGTATATCCACCTTTCGCAGCAATGCAGGCTGCTATTCTCCTATGGAGACGATCGTAGAGATGCTGGATGTAGTCCTGTGGAACGGCTTGCCATGCCATTTCCACCTGGCGCCTCAGTTGGACCAGCGTTCGTGCTGGACGTGCAGACCGCGTGAGACGACGCTTCATCCAGTCCCAAACATGCTCAATGGGGGACAGATCCGGAGATCTTGCTGGCCAGGGTAGTTGACTTACACCTTCTACAGCACGTTGGGTGGCACGGGATACATGCGGACGTGCATTGTCCTGTTGGAACAGCAAGTTCTCTTGCCGGTCTAGGAATGGTAGAACGATGGGTTCGATGACGGTTTGGATGTACCGTGCACTATTCAGTGTCCCCTCGACGATCACCAGAGGTGTACGGCCAGTGTAGGAGATCGCTCCCCACACCATGATTCCGGGTGTTGGCCCTGTGTGCCTCGGTCGTATGCAGTCCTGATTGTGGCGCTCACCAGCACGGCGCCAAACATGCGTACGACCATCATTGGCACCAAGGCAGAAGCGACTCTCATCGCTGAAGACGACACGTCTCCATTCGTCCCTCCATTCACGCCTGTCGCGACACCACTGGAGGCGGGCTACACGATGTTGAGGCGTGAGCGGAAGATGGCCTAACGGTGTGCGGGACCGTAGCCCAGCTTCATGGAGACGGTTGCGAATGGTCCTCGCCGATACCCCAGGAGCAACAGTGTCCCTAATTTGCTGGGAAGTGGCGGTGCGGTCCCCTACGGCACTGCGGTCCCAGTTCGACGGGGACGTGCACCTTCCGCCGACCATTGGCGACAACATCGATGTACTGTGGAGACCTCACGCCCCACGTGTTGAGCAATTCGGCGGTACGTCCACCCGGCCTCCCGCATGCCCACTATACGCCCTCGCTCAAAGTCCGTCGACTACACATACGGTTCACGTCCACGCTGTCGCGGCATGCTACCAGTGTTAAAGACTGCGATGGAGCTCCGTATGCAACGGCAAACTGGCTGACACTGACGGCGGCGGTGCACAAATGCTGCGCAGCTAGCGCCATTCGACGGCCAACACCGCGGTTCCTGGTGTGTCCGCTGTGCCGTGCGTGTGATCATTGCTTGTACAGCCCTCTCGCAGTGTCCGGATCAAGTATGGTGGGTCTGACACACCGGTGTCAATGTGTTCTTTTTCTATTTCCAGGAGTGTAGATGAATTGTTGATAACAAATTTAATAGGCGAGTAAACGTACTGTGAGGCTGTCGTTAATGTTCACTCCTGGTTAAAAGATACCTGCAACACCTAAGTCTGTGAGCTCCACACGCAATCCTGATTTCTTTCTCTTGCGTAATGAATTCTTTTTGTCTAAACGAGGACATACCTATGTAAAATATGTCAACTTGCTGACATCTGTATCGCCAAAGTTGACAGTTGATTTTATGCCAATAAATAGCTGAACCTCTACAATTTTCGAACCTGTTTATCATTTCTTCTTGATATATTATGTTCACAGGAGGTAGAGTACTTTTGACAGAGCAGAACTGGGTGAACTGCACTTTTTTTCGACGTTTAAAACTATCTCACTTGTGCAAAAACCATTCAGTAACTTTCAAAAAACATCATTCACTGTTTTCTCTGTTGATGCTTCTTTGTTAGGATGGATATGTGAGAATTAGTAAGCCTACGTTTACAGCTATATTTACATCCAGAGTGCTTGTCTCTTTTTTGCAGTAAGAGCTGAACGAAAACAACAACTACTCGTACGGCGTTTATACTCCTTTTTCCCTTCTGTGTATCGGATGTAACAGGGTACCGTAATGAGAAGTGTTCAGTTGACTAAACAACAGTTTGTCCTGGGAACCACAAAGAAGCCCAACGAAGGCCAATGTCTCCAGTGACAGAATTTTTATGTATGAGAGGTGAATAGCTCCTGCTTTTCCCCCCTGTCTCGTTCTGGGTCCTTTGTTCAAACACAACGCGACTCTAAGTAACCAATGGACGCTACTAAAAATACAGCGATGAGCCAAAACTTTATAGTCCCAAGTTTAATAGCTTATCAGTCCACCTGGCCTTCATGGCCACGACATAAAGGTAGTTCACTATTATCTTCCTCAAATCACTGTAGCGCGATTGTGGATTTGTAACAGATTCAATTACCCTTCTCGAAGAGGAGGAGATTAGTGTTTAACGTCCCGTCGACAACGAGGTCATTAGAGTCGGAGCACTAGCTCGAATTAGGGAAGGATGGAAAGGGAAATCGGCCGTGCCCTTTCAAAAGAACCATCTCGGCATTTGGCTGAAACTACACTACTGGCCATTAAAATTGCTGCACCAAGAAGAAATGCAGATGACAAACGGGTATTCATTGGACGAATATATTGTCCTAGAACTGACATGTAGTTACTTTTTCTCGCAATTTGGGTGCATAGATCCTGAGAAATCAGTACCCAGAACAACCACCTCTGGCCGTAATAACGGCCTTGATACGCCTTGGCATTGAGTCAAACAGAGCTTGGATGGCCTGTACAGGTACTGCTGCCCATGCAGCTTCAACACGATACCACAGTTCATCAAGAGTATTGACTGGCGTAGTGTAATGAGCCAGTTGCTCGGCCACCATTGACCAGACGTTTTCAGTTGGTGAGAGATATGGAGAATGTGCTGGCCAGGGCAGCAGTCGAACATTTTCTGTATCCATGCGGTCGTGCATTATCCTGCTGAAATGTAGGGTTTCGCGGGTATCGAATGAAGGGTAGAGCCATGGGTCGTAACACATCTGAAATGTAACGTCCACTGTTCACAGTGCCGTCAATGTGAACAAGAGGTGACCGAGACGTGTAACCAATGGCGCCCCATACCATCACGCCGGGTGATACGCCAGTATGGCGATGACGAATACACGCTTCCAATGTGTGTTCACCGCGATGTCGCCAAACACGGATGAGACCTTCATGATGCTGTAAACAGAACCTGGATTCACCCGAAAAAATGACGTTTTGCCATTCGTGCAGCCAGGTTCGTCGTTGAGTACACCATCGCAGGCGGTCCTGTCTGTGGTGCAGCGACAAGAGTAACCGCAGCCATGGTCTCCAAACTGATAGTCCATACTACTACAAACGTCGTCGAACTGTTCGTGCAGATGGTTATCATCTTGCAAACATCCCCATCTGCTGACTTAGGGATCGAGACGTGGCTGCACGATCCGTTACAGCCATGCGGTAAGACGCCTGTCATCTCGACTGCTAGTGATACGAGGCCGTTGGGATCCAGCACGGCGTTCCGTATTACCCTCCTGAACCCACCGATTCCATATTCTGCTAACAGTCATTGGATCTCGACCAACGCGAGCAGCAATGTCGCGATACGGTCAACCGCAATCGCGATAGGCTACAATCCGACCTTTACAAAGTCGGAAACGTGATGGTACGCATTTCTCCTCCTTACACGAGGCATGACAACAACGTTTCACCAGGCAACGCCGGTCAACTGCTGTTTGTGTATGAGAAATCGGTTGGAAACGTTCCTCGTGTCCGCACGTTGTAGGTGTCGCCACCGGCGCCAACCTTGTGTGAATGCTCTGAAAAGTAATCATTTACATATCACAGCATCTGCTTCCTATCGCTTAAATTTCGCGTCTGTAGCACGTCATCTTCGTGGTGTAGCAATTTTAATGGCCAGTAGTGTATTTTCACCTTCAGCGGCATTTTTAAATCGCGAGAATGCACTTTTGGACACGCCCATTACTATGGCCATATTAGTGACACTTATCGGTCTTCGAGCTGTCAAACTCCTCGTCGACTCAAATGATGTCTTGCAGACGTGTTGCCACACTACGGAATATCGCACTAATTGGTTCCACAACGACCTTTGTCAAACACTGTGTTGCTTGAAACTTCGAACGCATACATAGCGTTTGTGGACAGGCTTTGCTACAGTTAACACGCCCCGTCCTCTGGATTTCTTTTTTCTATCATTCGTCCGGTGTTCCATAACAGTTATTGGTTGTTCGTTAGCGAATGGCAGATGTTCCGTAACAAGTGTCTTCCGTTCCTTAGATACTATCTTCCAGTGAAGAAGTATACACCATTACGACACACAGTGTTTCGCTATAGTGCACAGCATGTTGTATATGTATCAGCCATGAAAGAAATTACGTAGTCACATATTATATTCGTGGTCAGAACAGAGATCCTTGTCACTGCAGTATTTAATGTGGTACTGTGCTCTAGATATGCACCTTACGGTGAGTGTGCAACAGAAACAGGTCGCAACAATTTATTCTATAAATTAAACGTTTCTGCTGCCATTGTGCTAATTTCATTAAAATAATTAGATTTTTTCATATCCCAGCTTCATACGAAAAAACAGTATTTATGTTTTTCTATGGAGGAAACCACATGGTGGATGACCGCCAGAGATAATGAAAATAAACTCGCCGATGAAAAAAAGTTGATTTAACTGCTGGTTTAAATTTTTTCCCGACACGCAAAATGTAGAGTGAATGTTCTTAGTAATTAGAAGAAAGAAACTTTCAGAGATTGCTGCAAACTAATTGTGCTCTTTGGCATTCGGTGGAGCATGGGAAATGGTGTTGCCTGCACGAGATAGAATTAAAATTAGTTTTATGCTCTACATTAGCATAAAATTGATATCTGTTTGCTTTAGTTTCATATACATCTGAAAGATTGACATAAAATGCAACTACCGGCGTTACTGTAGCCAAATGAGCAGTTGTATGTGAAAGACAGAAGTAATATTCTCTTAAAAATATTGCGGAGCATAACGGTAATTTTTAACAAAATAAAATAAAGAGAGAGACAGCCAAAAAGATGTAAGAGAGATGCGACCGTCCTTTATCAGTTCTTAATACCATTTTAGAAGAGAATAATGTAAGCCGTGGAAACGTGTGTCTCTTACATGGAGGACATACGCATGTGCCTAGAGCACACAAAACATGAAAGGATTTAGGCTGAAAGCTCAGAGGTCAACTAATTTCTCATTTGTTACAAAGAAATCACCACAAAGTTGGCGGGAAAGTGATGATAGAGCGGCTTGAAGTAATTGTAAGGGTAATAAGTTATTACTAATTACTTCCACAAGTTTTTAGTGATTCAAATTATATTTAATTCTGCTAGTTAGTAGTTGCGTGTAATGTCCCACTTGTAAACTGGTGACCAGGAAACTATACTTCCGTAAACGTAATGTTTTAGTTTCCATCTCGAAAAAATTAAGGTACGACTATGAAGCTTTGATGAACGCGTTAGTAGTAGAAATTAATGCGCAAAGAAAGAAATATAAAGACACTACTGCAACATAGACGACTTTCTAAAATTGTTTAAACGCTTCATGGAAGATAGCTCCCACATGAGATTAGATTAGATTAATACTTGTTCAATAGATCATGAATACGACACTTCGTAATGATGTGGAACGTGTCAGTTTAATAAAAGATGTCTGTACAAGATATTACATTACACAAAATATTGCATGACTAATGTTTAAGTTGTTTTTTCCCTTAATTTGTATCTAAAAATTCAGCCAGTGAGTAGAAGGAGTTGTCACCTAGAAATTCTTTTAATTTATTTTTAAATGTTGGTTGGCTATCTGTCAGGCTTTTGATGCTGTTTGGTAGGTGACCAAAGACTTTTGGGGCAGCATAATTTACCCCTTTCTGTGCCAAAGTCAGATTTAAAACCTGCATAGTGAAGATCATCCTTTCTCCTGGTGTTATAGCTATGCACACTGCTACTACTTTTGAACTGGGTTGGATTATTAACAACAAATGTCATAAGTGAATATATATACTGTGAGGATCCCTAGATCCTTAAATAGATGGCTGCAGGATGACCGTGGGTGGGCTCCAGCAATTATTCTGATTACACGTTTTTGAGCAATGAATACTTTCCTACTCAATGATGAATTACCCCAGAATATGATGCCATACGAAAGCAGTGAATGAAAGTAGGCATAGTAAGCTAATTACCTGAGATTATTGTCACCAACATTTGCAATAACCCTAATAGCATACGTAGCTGAACTCAGACGTTTCAGCAGACCATCAATGTGTTGCTTCCAGTTTAACCTCTCATCAATGGATACACGTAAAAATTTTGAAAATTCTACCTTAGCTACAGACTTCTGTTCAGTGTCTATATTTATTACTGGAGTTGTGCCATTTACTGTACGGAACTGTACATACAGTGTTTTATCAAAATTTAACGAGAGTCCGTTTGCTGAGAACCGCTTAATAATTTTGTGAAAAACATCATTTACAATTACATCACTTAGTTCTTGGTTTTTGGATGTTATTACTATACTTGTATCATCAGCAAAAAGAACTAACTTTGCATCTTCATCAATGTGGAATAGTAAGTCATTAATGTATATCAAGAACAGTAAAGGACCTAAGACCGAACCCTGTGGGACCCTGTACTTGATAGCCCCCTCCCCCCCCCCCCCATTCAAATCGAGTTTGTCTTTTGGATAAGTTTTTGTCTAAGACATAAGACGCATACATTGACGAGTGAGAATCTTAATCTAAATCCCACAGAGCTGAACTTCCACAGGATCATTCTTATGTACTGAAGAGCCGAAGAAAGTGGTACACCTGCCTAATATCGTGTACGGCGGAGCGGAAGTGCCGCAGCACGACATAGCATGGACGCGACTAATGTCTGAAGTAGTGCTGAGACCATGAATCCTGCAGGGCTGTTCATAAATCTGTAAGAATACGAAGGGGTCGAGATCTCTTCTTAACAGCACGTAGCAAGGCATCCCAGATATGCTCAATAATGTTCATGTCTGGGAAGTTTGGAGGCCATTGGAGGGGTTTAAACTCAGAAAAGCGCTGCTGGAGCCCCTCTGTAGCAGTTCTGGACGTTTGTGGTGTCGCATTGTCCCTCTGGAATTGCCCGAGTCCGTCGGAATACACAATGGACATGAATGGATGCTGGTGATCAGACAGGACGCTTAGGTACATGTCACCTGTCACAGTCGTAACTAGATGACTCAAAGGTCAAACATCACTCCAACTGCACAAGCCCCACCATTATAGAGCCTCCACCAGCTTCAAATGGTTTGAATGGCTCTAAGTACTGTGGGACACAACATCTGAGGTCATCAGTCCCCTAGGCTTAGAACTACGTAAACATAACTAATCTAGGGACATCACACATGTCCATGCCTCAGGCAGGATTCGAACCCGCGATCGTAACAGCAGTGCGGTTCCGGACTGAAGCGCCTAGAACCGCTCGGCAACTACGGCCGGTCCACCAGCTTCAACAGTCATGTGCTGACGCGCAAGGTCCACGGATTCATGAGGTTGTCACCATACCCGTACACGTCCATCCGCTCGATACAATTTCAAGCGAGACTCGTCCGATCAGGCAACATGTTTCCAGTCATCAACAGTCGAATGTCGGTGTTGACGGGTTCTGGCGAGGCGTAAATCTTTGTATTGTGCAGTCATCCGAAAGCCCGTATGGATGATGTTTAGTTGGATAGTTGGCATAATGACACTTGTTGATGGCCCAGCATTGTAACTGCAGCAAATTTGAGGAAGGGTTGTACTTCTGTCACGCTGAACGATTCTTTCCAGCCATCGTTGCAAGGACTTTTACCGACCGTTGCGATGTCAGAGATTTGACGTTTCACCGGGTTCCCGATAGTCACGGTACATTCGTGAAATGGTCGTACAGGAAAATTTCCAATTCATCGGTAACTCGCGGTCCCATCGCTCTTGCGCCGATTATAACACTACGTTCAAATTCACGTAAGTGTTGATAACCTGCCGTTGTAGCAGCATTAACCGATTTAACGACTCCACCAGACACTTTGTTTTATACAGGCGTTGCCCACCACAGAGCCGCGTTGAACGTGTTTGCTCATGTCTATTTGAATACTCATGCTTATACCAGTTTCTTTGGCGCTTCAGTGTAGCAACGCCAAGGGCCACGACCACGCCCCAGTTTCATAACTAGGACACTAGCAGCCATCTCCATCTATTTTTGCCGCGCGGGGCAGGCATGCGGTCTCGGGCGCCTTGCCACGGTTCGCGCGGCTTCTCCCGTCGGAGGTTCGAGTCCTCCCTTGGCATGAGTGTGTGTTGTCCTTAGCATAAAATAGTTTACGTTAGATTAAGTAGTGTGTAAGCCTAAGGACCGATTTCCTCAGCAGTTTGGTCCCATAGAACTTACCACAAATTCCCAATTTTGCAGCCATTGTTGCCAGTGACAATCCTCCGCTGTGTGTCAGCATTCATGCCAACCTCCTCCTGCATGACGACAGTCAGTGCCCGGGGCACTGGCCTCTATTGAAGGCGTCCCTACTCGATACAGAAACGCGACGATTTCCATAAAGTCAGTCCCGGACAGCTCTATTTAGATCCCGCAAGACCAGCCTGTCATCGTCGAACACCTGGGCTGAACGGTGACGTCCGGCCTGTGCCATACAACGCTGCACGGATGATGTGGCCGTCACCAACATCGCCGGACCCTGAACTTTCCACCGCTTGCGGACCAATCGGGCGGTTGGGCAGCTCAGATCTCTGCTGTCTTCACGGGTCAATGACACTGGGTCCCAGCCATCTCCGCAGCTGTTGAGACACGTTGAAACCTAGAACTCCTTCGCCCTCTGCTACTGGGGCAAGTCGCAGTCTCCTGTATTGTCGGTGATATCAGGCGAGGGCTGACAGTAGCAGTAGCAGCAGCAGCAGCAGCAGCAGTGGCGGTGCAGGGTCTGCGCTACAACTGATAAGGCGAGGTGGGAGGTCAACACTCCGGGAGATGTCGTGTCGGTGTATTTGCCGCACTCTTCAGGGATCAACATTATATCTATATCTACATGTACATCTACGTGGATACTCTGCGAATCACATTTAAGTGCCTTGCAGAGGGTTCATCGAACCACCTTCACAATTCTCCATTATTCCAATATCGTATAGCGCGCGGAAAGAACGAACACCTATATCTTTCCGTACGAGCTCTGATTTCCCCTATTTTATCCTGGTGATCGTTTCCCCCTATGTAGGTCGGAGTCAACAAAATATTTTCGCATTCGGAGGAGAAAGTTGGTGAATGGAATTTCGTGAGAAGATTCCGTCGCAACGAAAACGTCTTTCTTTTAATGATGTCCAGCCCAAATCCTGTACAATTTCTCTGACACTCTTCCATATTTCGCGATAATACAAAACGTGCTGCCGTTCTTTCAACTTTTTCGATGTACTTGGCCTGTCGTATCTGGTAAGGATCCCACTCTGCGCAGCAGTATTCTAAAAGAGGACTCACAAGCGTAGTGCAGGCAGTCTCGTTAGTAGATCTGTCACATTTTCTAAGTTTCCTGCCAATAAAACGTAGCCTTTGAGTAGCCTTCCCCAAAGCAATTTCTATGTGTTCCTTCCAATTTAAATTGTTCGCAATTGTAATACCTAGGTATTTACACTACTGGCCATTAAAATTGCTACACCACGAAGAGCCGGCCGTTGGTGGCCGAGCGGTTCTACGCGCTTCAGTCTGGAACCACGCGACCGCTACGGCCGCAGGTTCGAATCCTGCCTCGGCCATGGATGTGTGTAATGTCCTTAGGTTTGTTAGGTTTTAGTAGTTCTAAGTTCTTGGGGACTGACGACCTCAGATGTTGTCCCATATTGCTCAGAGCCATTTGAACCATACAGCACGAAGACGACGTGCTACAGACGCGAAATTTAACCTACAGGAAGAAGTTGCTGTGATATGCAAATGATTAGCTTTTCAGAGCATTCACACAAGGCTGGCGCCAGTGGCGACACTTACAACGTGCTGATATGAGGAAAGTTTGCAACCGATTTCTCAAACACAAACTGAAGTTGACCGGCGTTGCCTGGTGAAACGTTGTTGTGATGCCTCTTGTAAGGAGAAACGCGTAACATCACATTTCCGACTTTGATAAAGGTCGGATTGCAGCCTATCGCGATTGCGGTTTATCGTATCGCGACATTGCTGCTCGCGTTGGTCGAGATCCAATGACTGTTAGCAGAATTTGGAACCGGTGTGTTCAGGACGGTAATACGGAACGCCGTGCTGGATCCCAACGGCATTGTATCACTAGCAGTCGAGATGACAGGCATCTTATTGCATGGCTGTAACGGATCGTGCAGCCACGTCTCGATCCCTGAGTCAACACATGCGGACGTTTGCAAGACAACAAGCATCTGCACGAACAGTTCGACAACGTTTGCAGCCGCATGGACTATCAGCTCGGAGACCATAGGGTGTCATTGGTTACGTCTCGGTTACCTTGAATCGTCCCCTTTGAAAAATTATACACGACTGTGCTTAAACTGTCACACAATAATTTTAGCGCAACGCAATCTGACTTTCAAAAATCCCTACAAAGAATGGCCCTGACTAACATTAACCTATACGTTTCACAAATCACTTACCTCACAAAAATCTTGGTTACTCGAACTACTGCAATACAGCGAGCGCCACTACTGCCAGCTAAATAAAAGATTTAAACTACGGAAGGCACTAACTACTGATAGGTATAGTTAGCAAATGAACGATTTTAATAGAGAATAAACAATGTATTTACCTTAATAGTCGTAATATATATTGCAGTTCATGACATCCATTCTTACAAATTTCAAAACTCCGCCGTCTCTCTCTCCACATCCACCACTCCTGGCGGCTCACCTCCAACTGCGCAACGCTACGCGCTGTTAACATCCAGCTGCCCAACACTACAATGGCAGACAACAATGCAAACTAGCCACAGACTGCACACAGCACAGCCAGTGATTTTTCATACAGAGCGCTATGTGGCGTTACCAATAAAAAAAACCTAAACAGCCTACTTACAACCTCTTGTTCGCGTTGACGACACTTTGAACAGTGGACGTTACATTTCAGATGTGTTACGACCCGTGGCTCTACCCTTCATTCGATCCCTGCGAAACTCTACATTTCAGCAGGATAAAACACGACCGCATGGTACAGGTCCTGTACGTGCCTTTCTGGATACAGAAAATGTTCGACTGCTGCCCTGGCCTGCACATTCTCCAGATCCCTCACCACAATACGCCAGTCACTACTCTTGATGAACTGTGGTATCGTGTTGAAGCTGCATGGGCAGCTGTACCTGTACATGCCACCCAAGTTCTGTTTGACTCAATACCTAGACGTATCAAGGCCGTTATTACGGCCAGAGGTGGTTGTTCTGGGTACTGATTTCTCAGGATCTATGCACCCAAATTGCGTGAAAATGTTATCACATGTCAGTTCTAGTATAATATATTTGTCCAATGAATACCCGTTTATCTTCTGCATTTCTTCTTGGTGTAGCAGTTTTAATGGCCAGTAGTGTAGTTGAATTTACGGCTTTTAGATTAGGTGATTTATCGTGTGACCGAAGTTTAAGGAATTCCTTTCAATACTCATGCGGATACCTCACACTTTTCGTTATTTAGGATCCACTGCCAGTTTTCGCACCATTCATATATTTTTTCTAAATCGTTTTGCAATTTTTTTTGTTGTTGCTCTTCTGATGACTCTATTGGTCGATAAACGGCAGCGTCATCTGCAAACAACCGAAGACGGCTGCTCAGATTGTCTCCCAAATCGTTTATATAGATAAGGAACAGCAAAGGGCCTATAACACTACCTTGGGGAACGCCAGAAATCACTTCTTGTTTTACTCGATGACTTTCCGACAATTACTACGAAGTGTGACCTTACTGACAGGAAATCACAAATCCAGTCACATAACTGAGACAATATTCCATAAGCACGCGATTTCACTACCAGATGTTTGTGTTGTACAGTGTCTAAAGCCTTCCGGAAATCAGGAAATACGGAATTGATCTGAAACCCCTTGTCAATAGCACTCAACACTTCATGTGAATGAAGAGCCGGTTGTGTTTCACAGGAACGATGTTTTCTATACCCATGTTGACTGTGTGTCAATAGACAGTATTCTTCGAGGTAATTCATAATGTTTGACACAATATATGTTCCAAAATCCTGTTGCATATCGACGTTAACGTTACGGGCCTGTAATGTAGTGGATTACTCCAACTACCTTTCTTGAATATTGGTGTGACCTGTGTAACTTTCCAGTCTTTGGTTACGGATCTTTCGCCGAGCGAAAGGTTGTATATGATTGTTAAGAATGGAGCATCAAAGGCTGAGAGATGTAAATAAACAACAATAAAGGGTTTGTCGCATCCACGAGCTGCCTTCCTGGATACGTGAAAATCGCACCCAGCCAGAAATCTGAGAAATTTGCACCCAGTTTTGCTGGAAGCTGGTTGCTCAAGCTCAGAGCCTACATGCGCCTCCGGGAGTTGTCATCCATAGAAACGAACCCTGTACGGCACGGCCTGCCTGCACTCAGAAGTCCTCTTCCACTCAAGTGACTGAGCACTTGGTTAGTCACTGTCAGTGAGAGTCTAACTTTCGAAGTGTTCAGCTCGTTCGCCTTGTGTCTCTGTGTGTTTATACCTTCGATATGGAACTGTCAACAGCCACTCACGGTAAACCATGTGCCCACTATGATACTTACTCGTACATCATAAAGAGAACCAAAGCAGATGGGACTGTGATATGGCGTTGTTCGAAACATAGAACAACTTACTGCCGAGGAATGCTTACGATCAAAGATTGTATCGCGCTTAGTTCAAAAGAGCATCAGTGTGGAGCACCGGATGACGCTCGCTTATAAGTAAAAAAAGACGATGAATCAGGCGAAGAAGAGACCACGAGACTTAGTTTTCTGAAATATATATCGAAGAGTTAGGTGACTTGCACAATCGAGGGTATGATTTTGTTACCGAAATGTCTGAACAGCAAGCAATGAAGAGGATGACATACGTGCACCGGGCCAAATCACACGGCAATCAGAAAGAGCCAGAAACACGTCAAGAAGTTGATCTTCCAGCAGAGTTCCTAACCATGAATGACGGCAGCAGTTTCCTCTTAAGTGATGACAGCTTTGGAGGCAGTATCATAGTTTTTGACGGAAAAGCAGGTTCAAGTGGCTCTAAGCACAAGGGACTTAGCATCTGAGGTCGTCAGTCCCCTAGAACTTAGAACTACTTAAACCTAACCTAACCTAAGCACATCACATACATCCATGCCCGAGGCAGGATTCGAACCTGCAACTGTAGTAGCAGCGCGGCTCCGGACTAAAGCGCCTAGAACCGCTCTGCCACAGCGGTCGACTCTTTTGTCGGCATTTGTTGTACATATTCCATAAGTTGTAAGAGGTGCATTCAAGTTCTAATGCCTCCGTTTTTTTTTCTCCGGACTGGAAAGAGATAGAAACATGCGCATTGTTTTAAAATGAGACCGCGTTCATTGTCAATACGTCCCAGAGATGGCAGCACCGTACGGCAGATGGAATTTTACCGCCAGCGGCGGGAATGAGAACTGTTTTAAATAATTAAAATGGCGACGTTTTCCTTGCTTGAACAGCGTGCAATCATTCGTTTTCTGAATTTGCGTGGTGTGAAACCAATTGAAATTCATCGACAGTTGAAGAAGACATGTGAGTGATGGAGTTATGGATGTGTCGAAAGTGTGTTCGTGGGTGCGACAGTTTAATGAAGGCAGAACATCGTGTGACAACAAACCGAAACAACCTCGGGCTCGCACAAGCCGGTCTGACGACATGGTCGAGAAAGTGGAGAGAATTGTTTTGGGGGATCGCCGAATGACTGTTGAACAGATCGCCTGCAGAGTTGGCATTTCTGTGGGTTCTGTGCTCACAATCCTGCATGACGACCTGAAAATGCGAATAGTGTCATCCAGGTGGGTGCCACGAATGCTGACGGACGACCACATGGCTGCCCGTGTGGAATGTTGCCAAGCAATGTTGACGCGCAACGACAGCATGAATGGGACTTTCTTTTCGTCGGTTATGACAATGGATGAGACGTGGATGCCATTTTTCAATCCAGAAACAAGGCGCCAGACAGCTGAATGGAAGCACACAGATTCACCGCCACCAAAAAAATTTCGGGTAACCGCCAGTGCTGAAAAAATGATGGTGTCCATGTTCTGGGACAGTGAGGGCGTAATCCTTACCCACTGCGTTCCAAAGGGCACTACGGTAACAGGTGCATCCTACGAAAATGTTTTGAAGAACAAATTCCTTCCTGCACTGCAACAAAAACGTCCGGGAAGGGCTGCGCGTGTGCTGTTTCACCAAGACAACGCACCCGCACATCGAGTTAACGTTACGCAACAGTTTCTTCGTGATAACAACTTTGAAGTGATTCTTCATGCTCCCTACTCACCTGACGTGGCTCCTAGTGACTTTTGGCTTTTTCCAACAATGAAAGACACTCTCCGTGGGCCGCACATTCACCAGCCGTGCTGCTATTGCTTCAGCGATTTTCCAGTGGTCAAAACAGACTCCTAAAGAAACCTTCGCCGTTGCCATGGAATCATGGCGTTAGCGTTGTGAAAAATGTGTACGTCTGCAGGGCGATTACGTCGAGAAGTAACGCCAGTTTCATCGATTTCGGGTGAGTAGTTAATTAGAAAAAAAAAGTCGGTGGCCTTAGAACTTGAATGCACCTCGTACATATGAGGAGTAAACTATTTTTGAGGAGGTACATAGAGCAGAAGCTCTTCATGGTAATATACACAGCTATGCATGCTGGTTAGAAGGCCTTAAAAAGTCTGTGGTTTCAGATGCAAAGATATTAATGGTACTAGGACAAATTAATGTTTCCATATATTTACAAGGAAAGTATTGGGGCTGGAACAGACACTTATTCCACAATCCCGAAGTAAGCAGAGACGGGTCTGTACTTTTATCACGGCTTAGAAGGGAGGAGAGTGGCGGATTTGAGCACTCCCGGCGCCACGTACTCGCAGCTGCGGACGGTACGCTTTCCAGCGGATACTGCCCTGGACGTACTATCCGCCGACTTCGGAGCGCAGCACGCTGGAGAAGTGTGCCGACCGCATCGGCTGCTGAGGGCGCGGGGGCTCTGATTGAGTTTCATAGTTGTGCGCCTTGTAGCGCCTAGCCGAGGAAAGCCGAAGCAAGCCGAGGACAGTTCGGCGGAAGGCAGCCGGATCCTTCTCAAAGCTAGCCACGAATCAGGTGCGGCACAGAATTATTGCTGTCTCCCGGTGCAGACATGACGTTCAGATCGAAATTCCTACGTCTGAGGTCACGCGACGAGTACAGAATGTGGCAAGAGTTGCATTGGATATACAGATATAGCAATAAGTTTACCGCAGACAAATGACCATACAAGTTCAGAGTACAGTGATGTTGTTGTTGTTGTCTTCAGTCCTGAGACTGGTTTGATGCAGCTCTCCATGCTACTCTATCCTGTGCAAGCTGCTTCATCTCCCAGTACCTACTGCAACCTACATCCTTCTGAATCTGCTTAGTGTACTCATCTCTCGGTCTCCCTCTACGATTTTTACCCTCCACACTGCCCTCCAATGCTAAATTTGTGATCCCTTGATGCCTCAAAACATGTCCTACCAACCGATCCCTTCTTCTAGTCAAGTTGTGCCACAAACTTCTCTTCTCCCCAATCCTATTCAATACCTCCTCATTAGTTACGTGATCTATCCACCTTATCTTCAGTATTCTTCTGTAGCACCACATTTCGAAAGCTTCTATTCTCTTCTTGTCCAAACCAGTTATCGTCCATGTTTCACTTCCATACATGGCTACACTCCAAACAAATATTTTCAGAAATGACTTCCTGACACTTAAATCTATATTCGATGTTAACAAATTTCTCTTCTTCAGAAACGCTTTCCTTGCCATTGCCAGTCTACATTTTATATCCTCTCTACTTCGACCATCATCAGTTATTTTACTTCCTAAATAGCAAAACTCCTTTACTACTTTAAGTGTCTCATTTCCTAATCTAATTCCCTCAGCAACACCCGATTTAATTTGACTACATTCCATTATCCTCGTTTTGCTTTTGTTGATGTTCATCTTATATCCTCCTTTCAAGACACTGTCCATTCCGTTCAACTGCTCTTCCAAGTCCTTTGCCGTCTCTGACAGAATTACAATGTCATCGGCGAACCTCAAAGTTTTTACTTCGTCTCCATGAATTTTAATACCTACTCCAAATTTTTCTTTTGTTTCCTTTACTGCTTGCTCAATATACAGATTGAATAACATCGGGGAGAGGCTACAACCCTGTCTCACTCCTTTCCCAACCACTGCTTCCCTTTCATGCCCCTCGACTCTTATAACTGCCATCTGTTTTCTGTACAAATTGTAAATAGCCTTTCGCTCCCTGTATTTTACCCCTGCCACCTTTAGAATTTGAAAAAGAGTATTCCAGTCAACATTGTCAAAAGCTTTCTCTAAGTCTACAAATGCTAGAAACTTAGGTTTGCCTTTTCTTAATCTTTCTTCTAAGATAAGTCGTAAGGTCAGTATTGCCTCACGTGTTCCAACATTTCGACGGAATCCAAACTGATCCTCCCCGAGGTCCGCATCTACCAGTTTTTCCATTCGTCTGTAAAGAATTCGCATTAGTATTTTGCAGCTGTGACTTATTAAACTGATAGTTCGGTAATTTTCACATCTGTCAGCACCTGCTTTCTTTGCGATTGGAATTATTATATTCTTCTTGAAGTCTGAGGGTATTTGGCCTGTCTCATACATCTTGCTCACCAGCTGGTAGAGTTTTGTCATGACTGGCTCTCCCAAGGCCGTCAGTAGTTCTAATGGAATGTTGTCTACTCCGGGGGCCTTGTTCCGACTCAGGTCTTTCAGTGCTCTGTCAAACTCTTCACGCAATATCGTATCACCCATTTCGTCTTCATCTACATCCTCTTCCATTTCCATAATATTGTCCTCAAGTACATCACCCTTGTATAAACCTTCTATATACTCCTTCCACCTTTCTGCCTTCCCTTCTTTGCTTAGAACTGGGTTGCCATCTGAGCTCTTGATATTCATACACGTGGTTCTCTTTTCTCCAAGGGTCTCTTTAATTTTCCTGTAGGCAGTATCTATCTTACCCCTAGTGAGATAAGCCTCTACATCCTTACATTTATCCTCTAGCCATCCCTGTTTAGCCATTTTGCACTTCCTGTCGATCTCATTTTTGAGACGTTTGTATTCCTTTTTGCCTGCTTCATTTACTGCATTTTTATATTTTCTCCTTTCATCAATTAAATTCAATATTTCTTCTGTTACCCAAGGATTTCTAGCAGCCCTCGTCTTTTTACCTACTTTATCCTCTGCTGCCTTCACTACTTCATCCCTCAGAGCTACCCATTCTTCTTCTACTGTATTTCTTTCCCCTATTCCTGTCAATTGTTCCCTTATGCTCTCCCTGAAACTCTGTACAACCTCTGGTTCTTTCAGTTTATCCAGGTCCCATCTCCTTAATTTCCCACATTTTTGCAGTTTCTTCAGTTTTAATCTACAGGTCATAACCAATAGATTGTGGTCAGAGTCCACATCTGCCCCTGGAAATGTCTTACAACTTAAAACCTGGTTCCTAAATCTCTGTCTTACCATTATATAATCTATCTGATACCTTTTAGTATCTCCAGGGTTCTTCCACGTATACAACCTTCTTTCATGATTCTTAAACCGAGTGTTAGCTATGATTAAGTTGTGCTCTGTGCAAAATTCTACTAGGCGGCTTCCTCTTTCATTTCTTAGCGCCAATCCATATTCACCTACTATGTTTCCTTCTCTCCCTTTTCCTACACTCGAATTCCAGTCACCCATTACTATTAAATTTTCGTCTCCCTTCACTATCTGAATAATTTCTTTTATTTCATCGTACATTTCTTCAATTTCTTCGTCATCTGCAGAGCTAGTTGGCATATAAACTTGTACTACTGTAGTAGGTGTGGGCTTCGTATCTATCTTGGCCACAATAATGCGTTCACTATGCTGTTTGTAGTAGCTTACCCGCATTCCTATTTTCCTATTCATTATTAAACCTACTCCTGCATTACCCCTATTTGATTTTGTGTTTATAACCCTGTAATCACCTGACCAGAAGTCTTGTTCCTCCTGCCACCGAACTTCACTAATTCCCACTATATCTAACTTTAACCTATCCATTTCCGTTTTTAAATTTTCTAACCTACCTGCCCGATTAAGGGATCTGACATTCCACGCTCCGATCCGTAGAACGCCAGTTTTCTTTCTCCTGATAACGACATCTTCCTGAGTAGTCCCCGCCCGGAGATCCGAATGGGGGACTATTTTACCTCCGGAATATTTTACCCAAGAGGATGCCATCATCATTTAATCATACAGTAAAGCTGCATGTCCTCGGGAAAAATTACGGCTGTAGTTTCCCCTTTCTTTCAGCCGTTCGTAGTACCAGCACAGCAACGCCGTTTTGGTTAATGTTGCAAGGCCAGATCAGTCAATCATCCAGACTGTTGCCCCTGCAACTACTGAAAAGGCTGCTGCCCCTGTTCAGGAACCACACGTTTGTCTGGCCTCTCAACAGATACCCCTCCGTTGTGGTTGCACCTACGGCCATCTGTATCGCTGAGGCACGCAAGCCTCCCCACCAACGGCAAGGTCCATGGTTCATGGGGGGAGGAGTACAGTGATAGTAATACACAAATTTAGACATTTTACATATTGTGGTTTGCATAGTCACTTACTGACCGTGTCCTTTTTTGAACAGACTTCTATATGGCAACATTTGCGTATTTCATGATATACTTTACACTCACACCGATTGCCATGAGATCACCGAAGTTAAGCGCTGTCGGGCGTGTCCGGTACTTGGATGGGTGACCATCCAGCCACCATGCGATGTTGCCATTTTTCGGGGTGCACTCAGCCTCGTGATGCCAATTGAGGAGCTATTCGATCGAATAGTAGCGGCTCCGGCCAAAGAAAATCATCAAAACGACCAGGAGAGCACTGTGCTGACCACACGCCCAACCTATCCGCATCCTCAACTGAGGTCTGAAGACGGAGTGCAAATAAAATTTACACTCACAGATTGTGTTTAGTTCATGATTTTGATGTGTCGTTGCCAATAAAGTGGTGGAAGCCATGACCTGCCATTTTGGTGATCACGTGTCCCCTTTTGAAGTTTTCCTTTGTGCATGTTGGATCAACCATGGCGCCTGTGCTAAAACATTCTGGAGGTACGTCTTCCCTTTTTTCCTTCAACGCGTTTACCATACTTTCCTAGGAGCTGTGTTGGGTAGCATCAGGTTTGCCCGTAGGTCTCGCCAGCATGTATACGAATCTGGATCGTGTTGTTTTGGACACTCCAATTGCTACCTGCACAAAGGTCACCTTTACTCTTTTTTTTTTAGAGTCGTTAGGTTTTGACTGCGAGATGTGGTCCGGTATTTTCTTTGCTGTACGTCAGTGTTGGGGAGATTCTGGTGCCGAATAATTCCGTTGCTGTCTCTAGGTCGAGGAAGCTAATGCACTCTATCTCATGGATTGTCATTATTCCTTGCATTGCTTTCTCAGTTGGGACTGTGCACTCTACGAAGATACAACGGGTAATGGTCGTCATGAGTTAAGGATATTGGACCCCAAAGCAGTAGCCGGCCGGGGTGACCGAGCGGTTCTAGGCGCTGCAGTCTGGAAATGAGCGACTGCTACGGTCGCAGGTTCGAATCCTGCCTGCGGCATGGATGTGTGTGATGTCCTTAGGTTAGTTAGGTTTAAGTAGTTCTAAGTTCTAGGGGACTAATTACCGCAGAAGTTAAGTCCCATAGTGCTCAGTGCCATTTGAACCCAAAGCAGTACTGGCGCATCTTGGATGATACTGCAGCCGCGGAATGCAGGAAGGAAGGATACTTCACGAGACATTCAACCACAACATACTCGACAGATGGAGACAAGACAACTGAGGTCCACGACCACTGATGAAATGGCTTTTCAAGAAATTACATTGCGTTGGTGTGAGTGATCGCAGTGTTGTGAATTCTAAGACATTACGGTTATTGTAGAATAGATTTTTATAGTCGAAACTTTGTTTACGTGCTGCTCTACGATGATAGAATCCAGCACACAATGGCTGTTGACGGGGTTTATCGTAAACAGACATCTACAATTTCAATGCGCCCAAATAAATGAACAAAGACAGAACTGATTCTACAGTACTAACCGTATTATTACAAGTCAACTAAGTGGTTAAGGGTTTTATTGTAGCTTTATAATAGTGAAAGTAGTGTCAACACTTTCGGAAATTCAACCCTAAGTCGGTGAAGTTTTCTTTTGAAAATAAATCGTTATTAAAAATGTAGTAAAACATTATTAAAGATACATCTATGAAAAATGTGTTCGATTTCATGGTTAGAAATTTTTTAAAAAATTACTTGTGTCAGTGTTTTTGGAAATTCGACTCATAAGTACTGACGGAGTGACGTAGAGGATGAAAAAAAAGTTACGAAAATATTTCATTATGAAGGCAGAATCGCATTTTGGCCAGAAGTAGAATATATGGCTTCAGTTACCGTGCAAGGTTGGAAGTGTCGCAATTTGTGAACTAAATCAAAGAAAGATATTTAACAGTCACCATGACAAATTAGCCTTCCCAGAAATTCATACAAAAGAAACGGTTTTTAGTATATAATTTTTTCAGTAGGCCTAATATATGTTTATAAAATTATTTTTATAGTAATTACTGTGCAAACTAATCATTACTGATAAGAAAATAGATACAATGTTCAAATGGAGTACCATGTACAGGAATTCTGACTGAGATGAGAGAAGTCAGTAGTGGGTTGTCAGGATGGCGCTGTAACTGGAACCATTTAACTAGTTTGTCCCTTTTTTAACATGCTATATGAAATTAAATTAAACTCACATTTCAAATATGCAAAGACTGGCATATATGTAAAGGATCACGAACTCTTTTACACAACTGGCCATTAAAATTGTTACACCAAGAAGAAATGCAGGTGATAAACGGGTATTCATTGGACAAATATATTACACTCGAACTGACATGTAATTACATTTTCACGCAGTTTGGGTGCATAGATCCTGAGAAATCATTACCCAGGACAACCACCTGTGGCCGTAATACCGGCCTTGATCCGCCTGGGCATTGAGTCAAACAGAGCTTGGATGGCTTGTACAGGTACAGCTGCCCATGCAGCTTCCAAACGCTACCACAGTTCATCAAGAGTAGTGACTGTGGTAATGTGACGAGCCAGTTGCTCGGCCACCATACACCAGACGTTTTCAGTTGGTGAGAGATCTGGAGAATGTGCTGGCCAGGGCCGCAGTCGAACATTTTCTGTATCCAGAAAGGCCCGTACAGGAACGGCAACATGTGGTCGTGCATTATCCTGCTCAAATGTAGGGTTTCGCAGGGATCGAATGAAGGGTAGAACCACCGGTCGTAACACATCTGAAATGTAACTTTCACTGTTCAAAGTGCCGTCAATGCGAACAAGAGGTGACCGAGATGTGTAACCAATGGCACCCCATACCATCACGCCGGGTGATACGCCAGTATGGTGATGACGAATACACGCTTCCAATGCGCGTTCACCGCGATGTCACCAAACACGGATGCGACCATCATGATGCTGTAAACAGAACCGCGATTCATCCGAAAAAATGACGTTTTGCCATTCGTACACCCAGATTCGTCGTTGAGTACACTATCACAGGCGCTCCTGTCTGTGATGGAGCGTCAAGGGTAACCGCAGCCATGGTCTCCGAGCTGACAGTCCATGCTGCTGCAAACGTCGTCGAGCTGTTCGTGCAGATGGTTGTTGTCTTGCAAACGTCCCATTTGATCACTCAGGGATCGAGACGTGGCTGCACGATCCCTTACAGCCATGCGGTAAGACGCCTGTCATCTCGACTGCTAGTGATACGAGGCCGTTGGGATCCAGCACGGCGTTCCGTATTACCCTCCTGAACCCACCGATTTCATATTTTGCTAACAGTCATTGGATCTCGACCAACGCGAGCAGCGATGTCGCGATACGATAGACCGCAATCGCGATAGGCTACAATCTGGCCTTCATCGAAGTCGAAAACGTGATGGTGCGCATTTCTCCTCCTTACACGAGGCATCACAACGCCGGTCAACAGTTGTTTGTGTATAAGAAATTGGTTGGAAACTTTTCTCATGTTAGTGCGTTTTAGGTGTCGCCAACCTTGTGTGAATGATCTGAAAAACTACTCATTTGCATATCACAGCATTTTCTTCCTGTCGGTTAAATTTCGCGTCTGTAGCACGTCATCTTCGTGGTGTAGCAATTTTAATGGCCAGTAGTGTAGCTATAATTATCAGTCTTCTAATAAAGTAAGTACTGATGTAACGTTGTTCAGTACACTGTCCTGTCACCATATAAATATCTGCACTTATACCCCTACATCCTGCGAAAAAATGATGTACTTATCTTTTTGTTTATCTTTCATAAAGTTCTCGTCGTTTTACAAGGGCTTTTTACTGATAAAGTGAAGATACTTTTTCACGATATTGCACTGTACATTTTATTTCAGATCTTAATTCGATTCAACAGTGAAAATACATCTTTCGGCGTTTTAGCACTGAAGAGAGTGTTTTACCTGCGGCTTTGTAAGATAAAAGATATGCTAAAGGAACACTAAAACAAAGACTGCAAACTGTCTGGCTCATAATCCGATGTTTATTCATTTCTGTAAATTCAAACACGAACTTCTGGTGTGTTCTAGAAGCTGTAGTGTTCAAATTTATGATTGTAATGACATGGAATGCCGGCATGGGTGGCCGAGCGGTTCTAGGCGCTACAGTCTGGAACCGCGCGAACGCTAAGGTCGTAGGTTCGAATCCTGCCTCGGGCATGGATGTGTGTGATGTCCTTAGGTTAGTTAGGTTTAAGTAGTTCTAAGTTCTAAGGGACTGATGACCTCAGAAATTAAGTGTCATAGTGCTCAGAGCCATTTAGACCATTTTGACATTCAATTTTTGTATTACTAACAAATTTATGTCAACTTACCAATTTTCATTCTTACCAAAATAAAACGAATAAAATAATTGTGAAAGTTATTTTATAAAGGTGCAAAATATACATTTTGGGGGTTTTAAAATGCGGACAGTATTTTCTTAGCTTCACAAAATATTGAATTACTTACTAGAAAGTTAAGTATAGTTTAGACCATAATAGCAGTTTTCTGTTTAGTTAACAATAAATTTCCAGGAAATCTTACGTTGGTTACATTTGGAAAAAATATTCTAACCACATGGCTTTTGTTATAACTGCTGTAGGCCAAAATCTATAGGGTAACTAATTATTATTGCGAAAACTTTTACATGGAAATATACGAATAATGTTACAGTGCCTTGCGAATGATAATTTGGAAAATTATAGAATTTTTGTAAATACTTTATTATAACGTGTTAGTCCACTAAAACTGAGTTCTCTATTTTATAACTGCAGTTGGAACGAACATTGCCGGAAAATAGGAGTTTTTGGTAAACCGACCATGGTTTTGAAAACTGTATTTGATATAGGTTTTTTATACACTGTACTTTCAAGCAAACCAGAAATTAATGACATAAGTTTATTTTTTTGTAAGTGATAGGTAAAACTTACGACAACCTCTGGTAACGTCGAGCAACTTATTGGGGCCGTGAAGTCATTCATTGCTTGGTAATTGAGTGGTAATTCACGCCGTTGTATGGAAAATTTCATACAGCAGCCTGAAAAAATTAGCGTCGTGTTGGTAGCCGAAAGGTAGGTCTTTCGCGTGGGGGTGCAGCAAGAATTGACTAATTTATGAAATTACAGGCTTCTATATGAAAGCGTAGGGGAAAGTGCCGATTACATGTAGGGACCAGGGACATAATTTTCCGTTCACTTTCGCCTGCCTTCTAATCTCCCAGCTGCATTCAATCCATCTCCCCAATTTAATATTCCGGAGCAGAAAAAGGAATTCCAGTGTCCTAAACCAGACTGCCTCCTTTGACAGACCGAAGACACGCCAACCCGTACGCACGTGCTACTATAAAGAATCATTCAGCGTTATTAAAATTCCCGCGAACAAAAAAAAAAACTGTTAGGGGACCAGCGGACTGAGGAAAAAAAATCGGGTTTCGCCGGAGGTTAATTAAAACAGACAGTAATTAAGTCTCCTGAATGGCTTCGGGGCACAAGAGCGGCATCTGTGACCGGTGTAGGGTGATGGAGAGAGAGGGGGGGGGGGGGGGAAGAGGAGAGGAGCACAAGATCGCAATCAACCCCCACCCAGTCACATCACTCCTACCTCGACTACGTCTTTCCCCTTCCGCCGCCGCGCGGGCTTTGCTTCATTAAGAGGGCCGTGTAGGGAGCTACCTGTCTGCCGAAAAGCCTTTGACCTGACACACAGACTGTGCGCCTCTTATTCTTCCGTTCGAACCCTCGCCGTCGCCCCTTTCTTAGCTTGAGTCTTAAATGCAGTGTGTGTGTGTGTGTGTGTGTGTGAACGCAGGCACGCGCCAGTCAGCTTGCTGCTCGCTTCTTTCTTTTTGCAATCTTCTGTGTGCTCTCGTGGGGTCACAAAAAAATAAAAATCTCCTTTCGGTGGGCCGTGCCATTACGAAGAGAAAACCTTATGCGCCACAAGGTGGAGTGGGCGGCTCGGTGGGACAAAAGACTCCAAGGCTGCTTTCTCTCGTTTCGCGCGGACAACTCTCGACGAGTTCTCGCGTTACTTGAAAAGATTCTCGCAGAATTTAATCCCGGAGTGACACACATCTGCCGTGGATGGGAGCGACGGCGAATTAATGCAAAATGTTATGAAAATCTGTGTGCTGCAGTGCTGAACCAGCGTTATTCTTCATACTACACTCTCGTAACACTCTCATACCTAATGCCTACTGAGCCGTGGTAAAAACTGCTGGCCGGCCGTTGTAGCCGAGCGGTTCTAGGCGCTTCAGTCTGGAACCGCGCGACCGCTACGGTCGCAGGTTCGAATCCTGCCTCGGGCATGGATGTGTGTGATGTCCTTAGGTTAGTTAGGTTTAAGTAGTTCTAAGTTAGAGGCGACTGATGACCTCAGATGTTAAGTCGCATAGTGCTCAGACCCATTTGAACCATTTTTTTTGAAAAATTGCTGTTTTGAAGAGCGCGCCGCAGAGCGTAGTGCGAAGCAGTCGCCCTTCGTTTCTGGTGGCAACCGCTGTGGCAATCGCAGCTTTGGTGTCTCCCTCTAGTGGGAAAGGGGAAAAATGGCCTGTTTACGTGCATTTAAGGGGCGCTATGAGCTCGGCAATGGTTCAGCCTGGGTCAGTCTCTCGTCCCCGGCTTGCTAGTCTGTCTGTCGTCCGCATTTGTTAGGCAGTTAGCGTCTGTCAGTCGTTCGGAGTGCTAGTATGTCTGCCGTTCAGATCAACCTTTAAAGCCGGTAAAATGAGAGTCTTTCCAGTCTGCCAGTAAGAGAACTCAGCGAGTGGTTGCCTGGTCGGGGGTTAGTTCCTGCATGTGAGTTGCGCGTTAGGCCGCCCGTCTGCTCGAGTTTGCTCAGGCAATGGTCATTGGAGGTTGGATCGATCGGTGGGTCGGTCGCGCATGGAGACACAAGATGACTTGTCCGTCTTGAGCGTCGGCGCATGTGAGGTCGCCACGTTAGTCCAGTGGGCCGCGGCGTATAGCGAGGGGTAGTGACATCGCGGTCAACACGAGAGCAGCAGGAGTCAACCCACGACATCAGTCTGGCCGGTGCAAGCTGCGACGCCGTGAGACATGAGACCGGCGCGCCTTCCTGCTTCCGTTGAAGCGGCTGGCAGCGGACGGTTCGGGAGAGCGATTTGGAGGTGCTGCGCCAAGTCTTCTCGAGAAACCGCAGTTTATTAGAAGTTAAGTGATTGGTGATATCTTGTTTGATTTACTCTTGGTAAATTCTATTTGTTCTCTTGGTTAGGTCACCAGCTGTTTTGCTTTGGGGTCGTCCCAGCATTCATCTCCGTTTGCTCACCCGCAGGAAGGTGTTTGTTTATAAATCGGGTGGTCCGTTTTTCCATTGTGGAGTAGGGGCGGGTTAGAGCAACCTGTGGTTCGGGTTGTTCGGTAATCTCCCTATCAATCTACCGGACGTTAGTAGCTGCCTCTGTCATGTTTGTTGGATTTGGTGTGTTAACGAATTTATTGCTTGGAGTGAAACGGCCTAATACCTGAAACATGTTTTGATCTTTGGAAACTTTGATATTTTTGCCTATGGTATTGAGAGGCGGTATCTGTGTACTGTAGGGCATCTTAACTATTGTTTGGCCAACCTTGTAGAATTATATATAAGATTGCATTTCATGGGTTTTATTTAAATGATCATTTTAGTATAGATAGTTGCCACCCTTTCACTGTAAGACTTTTCTTAGAAGTTAAAATCAAGCTGCACCTTCGGTGGGAAGGTTAATATTTTAATTGTTAGTGTCTGTACCATTTCCATCCCTCCTATGGGGGGTACATAGGTGTGTGTTTGTATAAATTGTTAAAACTGTTGGTTTAAAGTTATCTGGTGTGTTGCAGATTTGCACCAGTGTAGCCTTTCAGAGGCTGTTGTGAGCGGTCGTAAATACGGCCGTGTCAAAAGGGAGCGGCAAGGTTCTCTGCCCGAAAGCTCATACAGTCAAAACTTGTTTCTTTCTGCCTCTGAATAAATTGTAACTTTGATATTTAGAGGGTGCTTTCTGATTATAATTTTAAATCTGTTTCTTTTAAAAAAGATATTTTTAGGCACTATTAAAGTGAATAAAATTCTCATTTGTTAAAAGGTTTTCATGAGTTACTCCCTGGCAACTACTTCCATGCCTACATACTGTGATTAAATGTGTTAATGTTCTTGACGAATCGCTAGTAAATAAAATAAATTCTTAAGAATATTCTTTGAAATTAAATCACAGTTCATATGGCTCATACCTAATGCCTACATTGTTGACAAGTTCGTTCCTAACCCAACGACTGTGAAAACGTCACCAGCCAGAAAGAAAGACAAGGACTGATCTAAACTGGAGAGGATACATGAAACACTGTACCAGCAACAAGTGAATGAGATTGCAGACATATGACCCTTTCTTGACTCAGGCGTAGTGTGTGGCACAAAAAGTCAGATAATCAACAATAAAAATCTCTGACCGCGCTGTTATGACTACAGAAAATTTTAATTATTTTAATTACATGTCAGGTCAGAAGGTGCAAACGTTAAGGCGATCACATGTTAGAGGGAAGCTTCCGAGGGAATATTCCCGACAGATACTTCAGATGGCGTGTGCACCCATAATCAATGTAGAACGGAATAAAAGCTTAGAGAGTGGAAGATTAAAGAAGAGCAGAGATTCAGCGCGTAATCAGAGCATCTGGAGTGGAGTGACGCTCCTCGGCAGCGCCTAACGGAGCAATAGACTCTTCATCTATTAGAAGACGTGGATACATTCTTGTAGATACCTGCCAACTGCAAGCTAAGTAGCAATAGTCAGTATTCATTGGAACAGCAGTAAAGAGAGATTGCCAGTCTCTAAGAACTAAGTTGGATGAATTTCAGTGATCAGCAGGAACGAATTACTGATTGGTAGTTGTCTCTTGTACTGTAGGAGGGCAAGTGGCCTTTGACTGATAGTGAATTGTTTCGAAGTGTTGAAGATTTACGAAAATGGTTTAAGTGGCTCTGAGCACTATGGGACTTAACATCTGAGGTCATCAGTCTCCTACAACTTAGACCTACTTAAACCAAACTAACCCAAGGACTGCCCGAGACAGGATTCGAATCTGCGACGGTAGCAATCGTGCGGTTCCGGACTGAAGCGGTCGCGCGGGATTAGCCGAGCGGTCTTAGGCGCTGCAGTCATGGACTGTGCGGCTGGTTCCTGCGGAGGTTCGAGTCCTCCCTCGGGCGTGGGTGTGTGTGTGTTTGTCCTTAGGATAATTTAGGCTAAGTAGTGTGTAAGCTTAGGGACTGATGACCTTAGCAGTTAAGTCCCATAAGATTTCACCCACATTTGAACATTATTGAACTGAAGCACCTAGAACCGCTCGGTCACCACGGCCGCAACGAAGATTTACGATTCTGGCGCATTGGCCACTAGTTAGCAGCAGAGCAGGAGTGAAAGCACTCGTTTCTGATAAAGGTCCTTCCTAGCGATTATTGCGTGCATCTGACATTCTGTTGAGAGCTTTTGGTCTGATACCTCAACAAACAAATATGTTGGTTACATCATAAATGAATTTAATAACTTGCTACTTCAGCAGATCAATCCTGCCAGTTCCATGAGAATTACCAACTTCTTGCAAACGAACAGTCATCCCAACCCAAGAGAGCTCCTCCCTTTCACCTCTCCTATAAAGATTGAAAAACAAGCTAACTAAACTCATATTGTCATCAATGTCCTGACTGTGCCAAGCAGATAATACCATAGGCAAAAGAAAAAAATTGGTGTAGGGAAACTGTGGCAGGATACAACAATGTGGCCAGCCACCAGAGATGCATCCGATCTCAGTGGGTAACACATTAATACAGAAGATTAACAGCTTCTAATACCTTGGAGAAGGGCTAAGCCCGAATGTAAATGAGGATCTGGCCATAAACAATAGATGCACTATATTGGAGAAAGCTTATCATCTTTGTAAGAACATTTACAGTACTTAGTCCCTTCCCCTCAAACTCCAACGCTACACTAGTGCAATGCGACATTTAGCACTGTGTACCTCAGAGTGCCTGACCGCGGTCAGATAAGGAAAACATGGGAAAGTGGAAGGAAAGAAATATTCTAAAACAGATATTTAGTTTTATAAAAGAAGACAGTTGTACACAGAATTAGACAGAGTACAACACAGCAGCAATGGAAAAGAGGAAACTAATCTTCTAACGTCATGGAATTCGGATGGACAACTGGAGAATGACGTCAAACGTCTTCAGCATTCTCTTTCGACCAGTGCTATTTTTCTGGGGGAACTCTGGGGAGATGCGTACCCTTAAACTTTTTCGTCGACAAAGTAATTTTTTACGAAACTTGGAAGAGTGCCAAAGATTTATTTCACGAACGTAACTCTTTTATTTCATTTTTTCGTGTTGATAATTGCAATACGAACGATACCAGTGCAGTTTTTGGTGGGAAATGCCATGTCATTGACTGTTTCGAGCATTTCGAAGCTGCGGCAACCGTTCTCGGCAACTGACTCGCTGGCAGCCAGTTCGACTACCATGTAGTGCCCTAGGCCGCTAATAGTGGGCAATGGTAGTGCTGAACGGATATGCGTACGCTCAAACGCCGATCTACCGATAGATGTGTCTACGGTCCCGCTACCATAATCCTTCGCGATTCGTTGCCATCTTTGTTTTATTGTTCTTTATTCGTTTGCGTTTGCTGTTCCATTTTTGTCGGTTGTGCGAAGTTTTACCGTGTGTCCTGTCTTTCGTTGCAACTTGTAAGTTAAGTTGTAGGTGAGAGAAGAGCAGAAAACTAACAAACTATTTTACTTGTTCTCCTGCATCTAAAAAAATCAAAAATTGTCAATAATTCGTGTGCGAGTGAAAAGCCAGGAAGTTCAACATCAGTGGATGACGAAAGTGAAACTGTAAACCTGAGCACTGAACCTAAGTGAGAAAATGCAGTGAACGAACGTGTTGTGTGCACGATAGAAAATTAAATGATCGTCCAGAATGTTGGACTTTGGAATAAGAAATCGCATTTTGTGAGAAAAATTACTGGTTGATAGTTTCAAACAAAAAAATCTTGGCTGCAGAATTTGCAAAGAAGTTCGAAGTTTAGGTGTAGAAAGAAATAAACAAGGCATGAACATTCCACAGCCATGGGCTACAGTATCTGTGTCATCTTCAGTCGGTTCCAGAAAAGAAAAAATAGTTTCTTTGCGTAAAAAAAAACATTTAAATGTAAAGAAAGTTCCACTCATCAAGTTGCTGCCCAAATAATACTTCTTGTCAAACATGAGACTATGGAAAATGACGTCATGGCTAAAAGCAGATGGGTGGTATCCCATGCTTCAGTTATAAGTAATTTTCGCTACATTATATCCAGCGTCAGAGCACCCTAAATTTTTTTTTAGAAAAAAATTACCGTGTGTCCTGTCTTTCGTTGCAACTTGTGAGATAAGTTGTAGGTGAGAGAAGAGCAGAAAACTAACAAACTATTTTACTTGTTCTCCTGCATCTAAAAAATCAGCGTCAGAGCACCCTAAATTTTTTTTAGAAAAAAATTACCGTGTGTCCTGTCTTTCGTTGCAACTTGTAAGATACAGCGCGGTCAGAGATTTTTATTGTTGATTATCTGACTTTTTGTGCCACACACTACGCCTGAGTCAAGAAAGGGTCATATGTCTGCAATCTCATTCACTTGTTGCTGGTACAGTGTTTCATGTATCACTGCTCTTGACTCTAGAGCATCGCTCGGCAACTGGCGGACTGCAGTCCAGATGCGGCCCGCGGAAAGTAAAAAACTGGACCGTTAACAATATTCTGAAAGTGTTGTTGTTGTTGTCTTCAGTCCTGAGACTGGTTTGATGCAGCTCTCCATGCTACTCTATCCTGTGCAAGCTGCTTCATCTCCCAGTACCTACTGCAACCTACATCCTTCTGAATCTGCTTAGTGTACTCATCTCTCGGTCTCCCTCTACGATTTTTACCCTCCACGCTGCCCTCCAATGCTAAATTTGTGATCCCTTGATGCCTCAAAACATGTCCTACCAACCGATCCCTTCTTCTAGTCAAGTTGTGCCACAAACTTCTCTTCTCCCCAATCCTATTCAATACCTCCTCATTAGTTACGTGATCTATCCACCTTATCTTCAGTATTCTTCTGTAGCACCACATTTCGAAAGCTATTCTCTTCTTGTCCAAACTAGTTATCGTCCATGTTTCACTTCCATACATGGCTACACTCCAAACAAATACTTTCAGAAACGACTTCCTATCATCACGAAAATTATTTAAAAAAATTATTTTTCTTCAGATAACAATGTGGTCTGAGTGCCACCTGTGCTGGCGTAAACCGTCGCCAACACACTGGTCGGCAAAATGAAGTGCGGAGATCGTTTGGTAGGCGCTGGTGAAGCGAGCCTATCACGAGAGAGGCCAGAGAGACACGCACAAGCAACAGGCCGCTAACGCCCTCTGGACAGCACGTATTTATGCCAACGCCGCTGACTGGACGGCCTCACTCGCTCACTCAATCGCTCAGCCTCGGCTCGCCGACTCACTCCTCCAGTTGTCGCCTGTCAGTGGTTGCAGAGCGGGCTTAGTTCGGCACAGGCTACGACAGTACATAGCGAACAGATTTGTGACTATAGCGGGACTTGTACTTCACCAGCAGTGAGTCTAAAGTTGTAATAGTAAGATTACCGATATTGTACCGCAACACATGGACTCTGTTCAGGTTAAGTTTCCTGTAAATTAAGAGCTGTATTAATTCACGTTTGTATTTGTGTTGTGGAAAGAGGATACCGTCCACTCATAACATCTTTTTGGTTCAAATGGCTCTGAGCACTATGCGACTTAAGTTCTGAGGTCATCAGTCGCCTAGAACTTAGAACTACTTAAACCTAACTAACCTAAGGACATCACACACATCCATGCCGGAGGCAGGATTCGAACCTGCGACCGTAGCGGTCGCTCGGCTCTAGACTGTAGCGCCTAGAACCGCACGGCCGCTCCGGCCGGCTCAACATCCCCTCCCTTGCTTTCTTACCGTGCAAGACTCTACACCATTCTTACCACTTTTACTATTATTTTACAGGTAACTGTGTGACTCACTTGAGTTCTTAATGGTTAGTAGGTAGATTAAATACACAGTCGCTATGCTGTGTAACGCAGGAAGGTGCGCTGGAGGACAGAGACACAGGGGTGCAAGCTGGCCGGCCGGCGCAGCGTATTGTGTTGATCCAAACAAAAGTTCTGCACGCTCGAAGGCAACACAAAAATTCAATTTAATGGAATAGGAAATTTTATGAGTTGACGTCTGACTTTGGCAACCTATGAAGCGTCTCTTAATCGGAGCAGGTATATTCATTTTAACACAATTTTTGTATTCGTATCTCGAACGAAAGCTTATCGCAGCTTTATGTAACTTTGATATGAAACGACAATTTTTATCTTTGGGGCTGGTGTACACGGCGGTGGGGACCTGTAACATGGAAGCGGCTCCTTTACAGTGCGTCGGAACGTGCATTATCCCGGGAGGCGGCATCTTTATAAAGAACGAATCTAAATAAAACAGACAAATTTTATCGTCACTTCGTCGGGAGCTGTTGCGACCTGGTACGGAGATGTCATTAATTTGTCTTGTAATTACAAGAAACTTACAACGTTTTTTGCATCGATAAGGGTTTTAAAATTCGTAAAGATGATAGTGAAAATATGTTGTTTTTCACCGAGTGGTGGTCGTGCGGTAGCGTTCTCGCTTCCCACGTCCGGGTTCCCGGGTTCGATTCCCGGCGGGGTCAGGGATTTTCTCTGCCCGTGATGGCTGGGTGTTGTGTGATGTCCTTAGGTTAGTTAGGTTTAAGTACTTGTAAGTTCTAGGGGACTGATGACCATAGATGTTAAGTCCCATAGTGCTCAGGGCCATTTGAACCATTATTTTTAACCGAGTGGACTGAACATATATATATATATATATATATATATATATATATATATATATATATATATATATATATATAGATATATTTGCGCTGCGTGATAGGCCTGGAACTATTCCAGTTCGCTCGAAATGCAACACAACTGTCTCTTCTGTAAAACGTGCCAGTTTAAAGCGGCGGTACCGAACATCTCATCAACAGTTCCACAAAAATTTTCCTCTGGGTGGTGAAGCTCGTCAAAAAAATCTCTAGGCATCTCTATCTTCATGCATAAAATGCATCACCTTACAAAATCGCTCTATGAGCGTGCAAGCGAAATCCACCGAAAAAGTGTTGCGCATGTGTTGGGCGATTAATAAGCAGCACAAGCCATTTTCACACTCTGAGGCAGAAGACAATTATATAAGAAGTGGTTGACTTCTTGACGAGAGAAAGGACGTTGTTGCCACAATTCATGATATTCATTGTCAGCAAGAAGCAGTACAAGAAGATTCTAAATCCTGGTCGCTGACAGTAATAGTAATTTGCTCGAACTTCTGCAGAAGACGCCTTACCACACACCATAGCACTTGATAAACCATGTGACATTTTCAGTGAAGAACAGATGTCCAATTTAGTGCGATTTTTGGATATTAAAAGTAAACCATGTAGGAAAGAAGTGCCGGCACTATATTGCCGTTTTAAGACAAGAATCTCGGAGAATATTTATTCAAGACTTGTCACAATTATATGAAAAAAATCAACCATTAGTTATGATAAAATGATGTCTCTTTCAGTCGATGATACCTCAACGATGATCGGCAAAGAAAAGGGAACAGTAAAGAGAATCGAGCATCAGAATTCTGGGCTGCTATCATATCAGTGCATAATTCACCAGGCAGCCCTTTGTGGAAAACTTAGTACCACTCTGAAGTAAGTAATAGATAGCTTGATCACGTTGATTAATTTTACGAGGTCTCCCTCTGTTCTTCATCACAGACAGTACAAAGGGTTTCTGTCCGAGTGTGATTCGTCGCATTCTACTCAAATGTAGCACAACAAGGTTCATTGTCAAAGTAAAGATCTAGTGATAGAACGTTTTTGGCAGACAAAAGAAGAACTAACCTCATTTGTAGACTAGAATCTAGGACGTATCTGGAGTTCCTAGCAAATGAACGCAATATTCTATCTGTGGCTTTCCTGAAAGATATTCCGAAACATTCGAATGCGTTCAGAACCGAGCTTCACGGAAATGGGAAATTAATAAGTGATCTGATACAAGGCATACCTTCTGTTCTTCGCAAGCTGGATACCTTCGAAAAAGAAATTCAATTCAATAATACATTCACTTTACAAGAATTCTCGAATATAAAAATAATTCTGAAAAAAGTATTTTAAAATTTTACGTCTGATCTCAGGAAGGAATTTGCAGCAAGATTCCAAGACTTCGCAGAGATAAAAGAAATTGCCGCAATTCTCAAAATCGCTTTTTGAAGTCTCTTCAGCGGCAGAATGGACTGACGCGGCTGGGAAGTTGTTCTGCCATTCACAGTATTTCCTCCACATGGAGATAATGGACTTGAAGAAAGACATTTCCTTCCAAACGTATAAAATCGCATTCCGCGAAGAATTTCGGAGTGAACATTTCCCAGAAAAAATAAGGAAGCTGCAAAAAATTAACCATTTACCTGGCTATTATGCTTGGATCTACCCATGTTCATGAAACTTGTGTTCCCCATTGCCTGTCGTATGTGGTCTCTTTACTGTTGTACAGGCCAAAATGCTGCTTTGATCATCACTGCCGGGGCAGATTTTGTACAAAGGCTTTCGCTGTCACACTTACGATTACGAATGGTTTGAAAAGATGTACGAAACTAGTCATCATCAAGAAGTAAGAAAGATATTTCCTAAAGTAACTCTTGACGGAGCTACAATCATTTATTTAATCCATTTTTTAAAATGAATTATCTGAAGAGCCAGTATCTCTCAAGATTAACGGTCGCCCACCTTGAAGACGCTCTTCGCTAACCTACTCCTCGCATGAACCTTACTTAAAAGAAACTGGCTCAAGACGGAATATGTAATTTTTTCCACCGACTTGTGAATACAATCATGCCTAACTATTGTCTTTCATATTATTTTCTGAGCGAGAATTAAAATAATATTAGTGAGAAATATGAGTTACTTTTTTGGGACCTTGATACAAATTTTCAAAAGTATCGAGACACCACCTAAAATTGCTTGCCGACCGCTGAGTTTAGAGCGAAAGCGACTAAGGCCAAGCGGACAATACCAGTTGGAGAAAAATCTTGAAGAACTAGCAACTGATCGGCACGACATCACGACAGATATCAGTACAGATCCGACCACCAGATTCTCTCCAGTCACTAAGAGTAGTAAAACAGTGTCCGAGAACAGAAGTGAAATGCACTCAGGAAAAGTAAAACACCCATAGCGGAAGGACGAGAGTGCTGGACTGAAAGGAAAGCTTGCCAGAATCAAGAACTTCGCTGTATAGTGAGTGCCTGGACGGAAGATATAATGATACTGGAAAAACTTCTCGCAGAATTTAATCCCAGAGTGGGGCGCATATAGCCGAGACACTGGAGTGGACGGGAACGACGACGAATTAAAGCAGAATGTTATGAAAATATGTGTCCAGCATGATGAGCCTGTGATGTTCTTCGTGGTACCTTTACATAACAAGTTCGTACCTTATGCTTACATTCCTGTCTTGTTCGTTTATAACCCAACGATTGTGGGATCGGAAGTACCGTGAAAGAATGACTTAGACGAACCTAAGGTGGGAGGTTGTGTGAAAATGGAGGGCAGCAACAACGGAATAAGACTGTAGAGACACTACACTGTACCTTCTCTTAACCATACTAAGATGGTTGCCCAGAAAGTAATACACCGCGTTTTTTTTTTCCTCAGCCGAAAACAATGCTACGAATGCGAAACGTTTCGTATGTATTATTTGAAGTTTCCTGAGTGAGCGAGCCAAGTTTCCATCGCTTCCGACAGATGGCGTAGCTGCAGGACAGTTTCAAAATGGAATCTGTAGTGATGTACGTTAGGAGCAACGTGCCGCCATTGAATTTCTCACTGCAGAGAAAGAACATGCTTACTGCGGTGTACAGCAGAAGAACAGTCCGGAGACGATGATTGTATCTGAACGACAATGCATCCTTCCATAAAGAAGTATCGATTAAACGATGTTTTTTGGACAGTAAAGGGATTAGATGACCCAGTCTCATCCTCATCCCAATGGAACACCTTTAGAATGTCGACTTCACTCCAGACCCTAGCGTGTAACATCACTACCGTCTCAAATATCGGCTCCTGAGGAAGGGTGAACTGCTGTTCCCCCACAGATATTCAGACACCTCATTCAAAGCGTCTACAGCAGGGTTCAAGCCTTCATAAAGGCGAAGAGTGGACTCACCCCATATTAATGTGCACCAATCAGTGTCCGGATACGTTTGATAAAATAATATACTGTCGCCCTCGTGTATCTCGCGAACGGATCGTGAAAATAACCGAAATGAGGGCTGTACAGGGGCATATGAGGGGTCATTCATCCCCAGCTGAGTAAACGAAATAAACTGGTCAGGAAATGAATGGTGTTGAAACGATGCCCGTTACATCATGTAGTGTACAGAATTCAGATTTATACTTTCGTAATACGAAAATATGCAGCGTACATGTTGCTGCACATCAAAGGTCTTTCAAAACATGTTTTGTCCCTCGGAGTTTAGTTTTCTAAAGTGCCGGGAAATGCTACGTCGGTATATAAAACTATAAACATTCAAAGGATTGCTGAGGTTTACAGTGCCGAAGAAGAGTATACTGTCACGTAACACAGAAAAAGTGTATTTTCACCTGGGAGAAAGTGTATTTTTAACCGGGAAATCCGGGATTTTTTTTTCCTTGTCCACGTATACACTCTGTTAAATAGAGCACTTTTGTGATGTTTTGGAACGCCGACTTAGCGCCAGGCCTCACCAACCGACATCGATAACTCTCCTTAGTGCAACACTCCGTGAAGAATGGGCTGCAATTCCCCAAGAAACCTTGCAACACCTGATTGAAAGTATGCCTGCGAGAGTGAAAGCGATCGTCAAGGCTAAGTGTGGCCCAACACCGTAGTGAATTCCAGCATTACCTATGGAGGGTGCCACGAACGTTTAAGTAATTTTCAGGCGTCCGGATACTTTTGATCACATAGTGTAGGTCTTCTGATTGTATCTGTGCCTACGCATGATGAACGAAATGCTGTTTGTTGCAGTCTTTTATATCTACATTCGAAAACTCTACGTGAACTCTCCGAGCGTGACGTTCCGATAATTTTGTAGTTTCCACAGATACCGTGGCAGTTTCAGTGAACCGGTTTTGCACCGTGGTATTTCTGACCAGAGCCTCCCACACGGCTTATTTACGCCAGTCGTTTACCAGGGACGGATGTCTTGTCACTGACAGGCAAAACCCTCGCCCACAGTCAACGTTTTCATGCAGTTTTGTACGTTACATGAGTTCTATACACTGTGAGTGATGAAAATAATTACAACGGAAATGAAGCCGTATCATCTCAACGATGATTACCGTTACTGGATGCAGAGAAAATGTAATACGAGCTATTTAGATGTGAATTCATAACGGGGGCAGTGCCGAGGCCATTTAAAAATTGCATATTACGGCGTGAAGTCAAGCGCCGGCACGGCAGTCGGGAACGATAGAAAAGAGAAGGCTATGAGAAGAGATCAGCCAATCGCACACTGACTGGAACTCCCTCCAAGACGACAACGCTACAGCAGCGGCTACTCTCTGAAGAGGACGTAAGCGCCGCGACCCACTGGTGACGGCACAGTTCAATAGCAACTTCAAGATTAACGACTTGGATAACAGTGTCAAAGCTAGTCACTTCGCTTGTACTCTCTATGTAGTGCTGACTTGAGATTGTCTATACTAAGGAAGATTGGTTATATTGTATGTCGCCCTATGCTTCGACACATCTGTGTAATTGCCAAAGTTAAGTATCTCTAATTTTCTTATTGTAATAAAACTCAATAATACGACTGGATTGATTGTTTGTCTAGCGATCCGAGTATGCAGGCTTCCTAGACACTACCTTGCAAATGGCAGAACCATGGCTGAACAGCAATATTCTTGCCCAACAGTCGAAGCAGATAAGCGGATTAAGAAACGAATGCGTAACTACAGGAAAATAAGCGCACGAAGAAAAGACAGGGTCTGTCTTACAAATTTTTAAAGAAGAGTTTCAAGGTGGAGGTTTAGATCTCGTCGTAAATACTCGAATTAGAACTGGAAGAGCCAAATATGTAGAACAAGAAGGAGAGCTTTAAGGTCTACCCAGAACCGTGGCTCTGGTTCGGAGGTTCAGCTGAGCGGAGACATTTTGAAATTAACTGTAGGTAACAGTTTTTTTGAAAACTGTTCCTAAGGCTGTTTCTGACAAAGAAGCCTGGTGTTCGGTGGTGAAAAAGCGAAGACAATCCTGTGCGAAAATGGGACTCTTCTTATGGATAGGGCATCTGGCAGCTGTTCGAAACAATTCAAAAAACTGTACATTGTATACATTGACATTGGGAGCACATAATAGGAAAAGAAGATACGTCTATTTTTATTTGCTTTGCCCCCGGGCAAAAGTCAAAACACATATGAAAGACTTTTTTCATGATGTAAAAATAAGATGCCAGAGTGCCCAGTGAGAGCTACAGTGCTTAATTTCCCTCATGAAGCGACGGAAAAAGCGTTTCTCGAAACATTTCTTTGCGTTCGCAGTATTCATTACAGCCAATGTCTGCGAAAGAAAATACAAGATCTGGGATTAACGAAGGGATTCAGGAACATGTACGTTCCCGTGGCACGCCAGCCACTGAACAGCGCTGATGAAGCATGGATGGTAATAATGGAAGAAATACCCAGTGGAAAAAACGTCATGCAAATGTTGATGGTGTTAGGACAGCAACCAGCCACAAATTTATTTTCAGTTCCTTTATTCAAAGGCTACCGTTACCGGTTTCGAATCGTTGTGATTCATCCTCAGACGGTTTACATGCTTTCTTTATGACATGTGGTGTGTTTTTTTCATATTAATTGTCCTAAAATATAAATAATACATAATTATAAACACGCCACATGCAGATGGTTGCGTTACAGATTTTGCTTGCATGTGACTTACGTGAAACGTCGGTTACGAGTGTTTGTTTTCATATATTCGTCCAGCAGATGTAAATGCATGAACCCTCTGCCAGGCACTTAAATGTGATTTGCGGAGTATACATGTAGATGTAGAACACGAATATGCAATAACAGTTGGAGTTCCCAGTAGATAATACAAAATTGACCCCGCCCACGCTGGTGGGGTGATTGGGAGATGGCCAGTTGTAACAATGACAGATGCGGCTCATAGCATACAAGCGTCGTTTTTGAGTTATTTAGTTGTCTGAAGATACCCTATATACGGCTAGATAACATATTTGAAATCGTAGTATGCCAGAGGAAATGTGGAATGTTTTGAAGCAGCGGCATGGGATCGTGAATGCTGTCGAGGGTTGACATACGAAAAAGATCCAAACGTATACTTTTTGATAAATAAACTAAAGGAGGAAGCAGTAAACGCAATATCTGAAATTAAAAAAAATACATTGGTCTGCCTCTTCAAGGAAAAAGAAAAGGATTCATATATCTTGACAAAGGGTTAAAAGACACTAAAAGAAAGTGTAGCAACTTGGGAGACTTAATACGTTTAAAATCTGTTTTTAAAAATAATGATTGAGAAAATGAAAATGTATAAAATAGAACAATACGTTTGATCATTTGCTGCAATAATGTTGTGGAAAGAAAAAAAGGTATAAATAAATAATCAAACATTAAGACATGCCTATGTACTATTTGCATAGTCACTCACAAGTCTGTATAAAATATGAAGGTATGATGTTATTAGTAAAACAACGGGAAAATACACGGATTGCGGTCGAAAACACCACGATGACGTCACGGATCGCCAAGTTCTCAACCTCGCCGATATTGCCTGTGAAGTCACTAACCGTGTGAGAAATTGTTGACGATAGCCACGGCTAGCCTGTGAACGTGTGCCTTTACTTGTCTGCAATGTTACGGGTCGGGCAGCAAGGTCAGCCACTTGAGCTGACCGTCAAGCGAGCTGCTGCAAAGAATCTTCTGTCATGCACAGCTTGTAATTTCTAGAATTCCTCGCCAGTTTCGCGACCCCTGGCATTCACGCTGCTTTATTCTTTGAAAGTTAGTCGAGAAATATGGGCCGGCCGGAGTGGCCGTAGGGTTCTAGGCGCTGCAGTCTAGAGTCGAGCGACCGCTACGGTCGCAGGTTCGAATCCTGCCTCGGGCATGGATGTGTGTGATGTCCTTAGGTTAGTTAGGTTTAATTAGTTCTAAGTTCTAGGCGACTGATGACCTCAGAAGTTAAGTCGCGTACTGCTCAGAGCCACCACCCCGAGAAATATGGAAATTCTTGTACTTAAAAATAAACGTAAACGCCACTCACAGATTGGCCCTTAACGCCTGTTTCGACTGATCAGCTGTTGACTACAAGGCTGTTCGAGGACTGATCTATGACCGTGGGTCATGCGAACGGCATTTCGTTAGACCTTCCTACCGTTATTGCCAGTAGATGAATCTTGATGTTATTGCTGCTTTTTTTATCTATGCATTTCCGCATTTGACCTAACGAGGCTATGTGGACGACATTCCAGATCTCCCTACCTTAGAAAAACACAAGGAGGTACTGGGAATCGAACCCGGATCCTTCTGGATAGAAGGCAACGAAGCAAAGCATTCAACCATAGTAAAGGATACAGCATTCAGTTGCAAATAATGCATATCCAATTTCGGTCACTGTGTAGCCATCTCCGGTGCAGAAAATGTAAACAGAATATTAAAACCAATTATATTTGCACATAGTCGCAAGTGGAATATTCATGATAAAGGCTGAGTTGTCATGATTAGTCCAGTTAGGAATACGCGCATATAAAAGTGATTTTAATGCTTTAACTTACGTTTACTGTACCTAAAATGGTGACACAGTAACCAAAAACTGGATATTCAATAATTTTTTTTTGCGAATGTTTTATGCAGGCAATGACCTTGCCGCAGTGGATATACCGGTTCCCGTGAGATCACCGAAGTTAAGCGCTGTTGGGCGTGGTCGGCACTTGGATGGGTGACCGTCCAGGCAGCCATGCGCTGTTGCCATTTTTCGGGGTGCACTCAGCCTCGTGATGCCAGTTGAGGAGCTACTCGACCGACTAGTAGTGGCTTCGGTCAAGAATACCATCTTACGACCGGGAGAGACGTGTGCTGACCCCATGCCCCACCTATCCGCAACCTCCTCCGAGGATGACACGGCTGGTGGCCTAAAGACGGAGTGAATGATTTATGTATCCTTTACTACTTGTGATTCTGTTCGCGAAACCTCACAATGGGCGGGAGAGCGGTGTGCTGACCACGAGCTCCTCCATATCTGCATCTATATTCTGAGGATGAGACGGCGGTCGGTCAGTACCACTGGGCCTTCTGAGGCCTGTTCGGACGGAGTTAGTGATCAACGCCTTTTTTTAATCAAGGTGGGGGATTATGACCGTCATGATGAGCCACATTCTCCCCTCCCCCCCCCCCCCCCGCCCCCGCCTCCTACCCACATGCGCCACGCCCCCTTGGATTCGCGCCTGGCTGCAGTAACAATGACAGACAACACATCTGCGTTTACGTGTCCTAGCTTAATAGATGTAAAGTAACACCATGAAATAAATTGTGGCACAATTAAATAATACGAAGGCCGTGCCCATTAACATACTTCAAAGTGATATACGAGTTTCCTTCGACAAATACTGTTATGAAATCGATTAAAACGTCTTTGAAGCTGCGGCTGGTCCCGGCGGAGGTTCGAGTCCTCCCTCGGGCATGGGTGTGTGTGTTTGTCCTTAAGATAATTTAGGTTTAGTAGTGTGTAAGCTTAGGGGCTGGTGACCTTAGCAGTTAACTCCCATAAGATTTCAAACACTTTTTGAACATTTTTTTTGTCTTTGTAGCAACACATTATCCGAAAGTTAATTTTCGCCCTTGATGAAAACAACAGCGGTAGAATCTTTGACATTCTGAATCGGTTTTGTGAGAGGAAGAAGCCTAGTGAGCTACAGTCTTCCTTGCTGAATGTCAAAGAATAAGACGTCCAAACGCTACTGCGGCTCAGCGGCTGCGGTCCGCGGAAGGAACCCTGGGCATCGAACTTCCGATAATCACAGGTAAAGGAGCAAACAAACAAATAAGGTAGGTGAAATGGATACAAGATAACGCTCTCTTGTTTAGCGAGTCAAGATTCCGCTTACTTAACCGGCAACACAGGAAACAAGCACGTCGTGTTCACTGGTTGCGTGCAAACAGTGCGTGCAGCCGTTAAACAAAAAAAAGAAAAGAAAAGGAAAGAAAGAGAGAGAGAGAGAGAGAGAGAGAGAGAGAGAGAGGTAAATTTGCTTCATGAATTCGCAATTACCCCCGGGGGAGTGAGCTCCGCGGAATCCCTTGTGAAGCCGGGCACGTGCAGCGTTGCGAGGTTGGCACGCCTGGCCGCGGGCTTTTATACCACGTCACGACCAGCACGAGCGCTGGTCTCTCCTCTTCTGCGGGTGTCTTTCTCCTGCGCCGACCGTATTTTAACCGCTGCGGAACAGGAAAATCCCCTGGGCTGTCCCGAAACAAAGCTGCTAATGACAAAAGGCGGCGGGGAATTTTACATCGTGCGCGAAATCGGATTTCACAGCTGTACGGTTTCTCGGCGCTGTCGGGTACCTGTTGGAGCTCGCGTGTAGGCGCCGAATTAAAGGAAACTGTTTGGTCGGAAGCCTCCACGTCTCGCCTCTTCGCACGCACCGCGTGCGCGTTTATCGTCGTCCAGAGCGTCGCAGGAAGGGTAGCACAGCAGTGGCGATTTTTTTATATATACACTCCTGGAAATGGAGAAAAGAACACATTGACACCGGTGTGTCAGACCCACCATACTTGCTCCGGACACTGCGAGAGGGCTGTACAAGCAATGATCACACGCGCGGCACAGCGGACACACCAGGAACCGCGGTGTTGGCGGTCGAATGGCGCTAGCTGCGCAGCATTTGTGCACCGCCGCCGTCAGTGTCAGTCAGTTTGCCGTGGCGTACGGAGCTCCATCGCAGTCATTAACACTGGTAGCATGCCGCGACAGCGTGGACGTGAACCGTATGTGCAGTTGACGGACTTTGAGCGAGGGCGTATAGTGGGCATGCGGGAGGCCGGGTGGACGTACCGCCGAATTGATGAACACGTGGGGCGTGAGGTCTCCACAGTACATCGATGTTGTCGCCAGTGGTCGGGGAAGGTGCACGTGCCCGTCGACCTGGGACCGGACCGCAGCGACGCACAGATGCACGCCAAGACCGTAGGATCCTACGCAGTGCCGTAGGGGACCGCACCGCCACTTCCCAGCAAATTAGGGACACTGTTGCTCCTGGGGTATCGGCGAGGACCATTCGCAACCGTCTCCATGAAGCTGGGCTACGGTCCCGCACACCGTTAGGCCGTCTTCCGCTCACGCCCCAACATCGTGCAGCCCGCCTCCAGTGGTGTCGCGACAGGCGTGAATGGAGGGACGAATGGAGACGTGTCGTCTTCAGCGATGAGAGTCGCTTCTGCCTTGGCGCCAATGATGGTCGTATGCGTGTTTGGCGCCGTGCAGGTGAGCGCCACAATCAGGACTGCATTCGACCGAGGCACACAGGGCCAACACCCGGCATCATGGTGTGGGGAGCGATCTCCTACACTGGCCGTACACCTCTGGTGATCGTCGAGGGGACACTGACTAGTGCACGGTACATCCAAACCGTCATCGAACCCATCGTTCTACCATTCCTAGACCGGCAAGGGAACTTGCTGTTCCAACAGGACAATGCACGTCCGCATGTATCCCGTGCCACCCAACGTGCTCTAGAAGGTGTAAGTCAACTACCCTGGCCAGCAAGATCTCCGGATCTGTCCCCCATTGAGCATGTTTGGGACTGGATGAAGCGTCGTCTCACGCGGTCTGCACGTCCAACACGAACGCTGGTCCAACTGAGGCGCCATGTGGAAATGGCATGGCAAGCCGTTCCACAGGACTACATCCAGCATCTCTACGATCGTCTCCATGGGAGAATAGCAGCCTGCATTGCTGCGAAAGGTGGATATACACTGTACTAGTGCCGACATTGTGCATGCTCTGTTGCCTGTGTCTATGTGCCTGTGGTTCTGTCAGTGTGATCATGTGATTTATCTGACCCCAGGAATGTGTCAATAAAGTTTCCCCTTCCTGGGACAATGAATTCACGGTGTTCTTATTTCAATTTCCAGGAGTGTATATATATTAGCATCAGACGGTGGTTTAAACTTGTCTCGTCTCCTTTTGGAGGCATCACCTTAGGCCGTAAGGCTGCTGACAATAGTTTCAAAGTCAGACAAACTCACTAAGCCGGTTATGCCTAGACAAATATTTTCATTTTACGGATGTCAGGTCGTGATCTGTGACCGATGTTTCTTCTACTACTGATGAAGAAATTTAAAAAAAAAATGGTTCAAATGGCTCTAAGCACTATGGGACTTAACATCTGAGGTCATCAGTCCCCTGGGCTTAGAACTACTTAAACCTAACTTAACCTAAGGACATCACACACATCCATGCCTGAGGCAGGATTCGAACCTGAGACTGCAGCAGCAGCGCGGTTCTGGACTGACGCTGAAGAAATCATCGAAGTCTGTAAGACTATAATAGTACGTACAGGCTCATAAAGTTGGACTTTTTATACGTACTTACACAAGAAATGTGTACTCCAAAACAAGTCGTAACATATGTATAGGAATATGTATTTCAAAGGGTAGATCATATACAGAAATTCAATATAGACGATATACTAATATCCCTCATGTTTGCTGATTACACGGTATACTAATTTAAGCCCGCTTGGTCTCAGGCGTCTTGTCACGGTTCGCGCGGCTCTACACATCGGAGATTCGAGTCCTCCCTCGGGAATGGGTCTGTGTATGTTGTCCTTATCATAAGTTAGGTTAAGTCGTGTGTAGGCTTAGGGACCGATGACCTCAGCAGTTTGGTCCTATAAGCTCTTATGACAAAGTTCCAAAATTTCCTAATTTAGACCTGTGGCTGATTTCGATTGGCAGCCACAAAACGAGGAATGATAAAGTACATACGCCATTTTAAACAACAATTTCAGATGTGTCACACTTCCTAACCTAAACGTGATCTATGTATTTCAGAAAAATAAAACGAGAAAACACATTGAGGATGCCACAACTCAGCTGAAACACGTTAAAGTATTTAAGAAAAACAATAATTTCGTACTTGTAAAAAAGCAAGACCCTCCCTTTTGTATCATTGCTTTCTGTATCCCGACTGGTAGGCGGCGCGTTGGTGTCCTCTGTAAACTGAAGGGTAGGCCGAATGTAGGAAGTGAGTAGGAGCAAGTGAAGGAGAAATGCTTGGTACTGCAATTAGGTTATAACTCCTTTACTTAACTTTGCGTACAGATGAGCAAGTAGGTGCGAAGCCGTTCATCCATTATCTAACAGCTACTAGTAGTTGAACAAACTATCATTAAAGTAACTGAAGTAACAAGTCTGTAATGGCTAGCCCCCTATGAAGTAGAAACAATGTTGCTAGGTCATCTCCTTCGGAATGGGCTGAATCTGGAGCGGAGCTGGTAGAGCTGCACAGCGCCGGCTAGAGGGCGCTGTCGTCTGGGTCGGTGTCCTAGTGCCAACCTACGAACTTTGCACCTACGCCATGGCATCGTAGCTACTGATACCACATTGCTGCTTCGCCATCATCAATTACTTTTCTGCTCAAATAATAAAACTCATCTACAAGTCTCGTTTCTTAATCTCATTTTCTTTGCATCGTCTGATTAGTTACACTACATTCTGTGGTGTAAAGGTTAGTCTGGCTTTCGCTATAGCAAATCCTCACTACGATTCAGCTTCTGCAAGACTACACACGACCAAAGGCCTTAGAAATGGAATGCTTCCTACGCGACGTTGCTAAGATCCCAGTTTGCGTGTTGAGCGCCCATAAGCCCCAACACACCACAACAACACACCACACCCAGCTTGCGACATATTGGGCATCCATGTGTCCATATTAAGCAGTACGGTTTACGTCAAAGTCGTCAATGGTGCGGTGTGCGAAAGAATACTTCGTGACATCAAACACGGACTACACTTTTTCCACGCAGACGGAAATGTCGGTGCGGTCACTGTTGACCACGCAGGCTTGGGAATGCCCACCATACGAGCTTTCGAACTTCCGTTTGAGCTCCCGGAGTAGACGTTATCGCAGCTTTCCGCCCCTATGGCACTGTACATGGCCACACTGCTGAACGCTGGGCGCAATTCCAAACGTACCCCGTCCTTAACGGTGTACGACAGATAACCATCCATCTCCATCCTACCTGTAAATTAGCGGGTACCGCAGGGTCGTCATATACTGCGGCCACCCCAAGACCTGTTCCGGGTGCGGCAAAGAAGGCCACCTCAGGTCTGAGTGTCTTCAGCGACGAATCACCCAATTGCCAGCTGCTACAGTGGCGCCTCCGACTCCGACTATGGTTTTACCGATCACCTACCCATCGGGGTTCTCTTCTCCTCCCACCGGCCGCCGTCCGTCGGACCATGTACCGGTGACCATTCTTGCTGCTACTGATGACGCAGGGATCGACGCGTCGCGCTCTCAACCTGACGCTGTTCCGGAGCCTCTACCAACAAAGACGACTTCCGATCCCCACTCTGCCGATGATATGGGAGCTCCTTCACTTATCGTTCCCGCGATGGCCTCCCTCCCAGACCGCCGCAACACCCTCCCATCTTCCGACACAAACACAAACAACGTTCAGCTAAAAGACGCAAGACGAGGCGCCGTACCGTCTCGGAACGAGACAGATCACCTCCCCCTGAGGCTCCAGAGGCCGTCAGGCCCGACGAGGCCTAGGAGAATCTGCACCACGACACGAATGACGACAACATGACGTTGGCTGCGTCTGTGCCGTTGCCTACTCTGCTGGCTCTCCCAGGTGCTCCTGAACCAATGGACTCCACCGTTGCGACTGCCGCCGAGACGTCCTCCGCTCCTACGAGCGAAGTGGAACGTAAGAACATCACAGCGACAGTGCCTTCAATGGCGTGGAGTGAGGATGTCGACGAACGCCCGAACCACACGCTGCGGACAGAGTTACTGCAGATGTAAGCCAAGTTACGTCGCCGATAGCGCCGTCAGGTGGCGTTCGACACTACTCGCCGTTGCCTCGCCCCTCTTCACTCTCCGCTGATGGATTCCCCTCCACGGCGGGGTACGATTCCTAACCTACCGAGGAACGACGATCAACACTAACACCACTACCTCCCTCGTCAAAATTCAACTGCTGCGAGAGATTATATGGGCATCGGATGTCGACATAGCACTACTACAGGAAGTACAGTTGGCTACAATTCCAGACGTCGCGGGATATAATACTTATCCTTCTCCTGGTGACCGCCCGGGACGTGGCGTCGCCATCTACGCCCGAGAAGGCATCCCGGTGGCTGATGTCACATACCTTCCATCCGCCAGTCATGGCCGTCACCGTCATGGGGATGCGTATCGTTAACATTTACGCTCCGTCAGGCTCCATCCGCAGACGCGACAGGGCACACTTCTATTCAGAAGAAATCGCCCCTTTGTTTCTTGGACGTTGTAACCGTTACTTGCTTGGGGGTGATTTTAATTGTGTCCTGCACCATAAGGATCAAATGCCCCACTACAACACCTGTCAGGAACTGCGCGTTGTCGATCAGTTGCTCCGTGACACTTGGGAAGTTGGGCACAGCGGCGCACCTGGACATACTTACCAGACGAGTCACTCCGCTAGCCGCCTTGATAGGGTTTACGTCTCTCGGGAACTCACACCTGCAGTCCAAGGTGCAGATCTTTGGCCTTTGGCCTTTTCGGACCACTGTCCCTACATCTGCAACATCAACAAGTGGTCTGGCGCAGTCGTGCACCGTGGAAGCTAAACGCCTCCCATCTTCACGATCCTTTAATGTCTTCAACGTGTTACCGAGACATGGGCCACCTGTGAACGTCGCTTATCTAAGTACTGCACAACGTTGACTTGATGGCTGGAATGTGTCAAACCTGTCATTCGGGTACCTTGATTCAGTACGACAAGGAAGTAGGTGCGTAGCGCCGGCACATTACCGACTATTTCTACGCCGTTCTCCGCGGCCTGGACGCCCAGATGCCCACCCCTGAAACCCTGAGGGAACGAAACAGGATTAAGGCACAAATTGTAACGTTGACACGCCGTAGACTGCAGGGGGCGACGGTGCGGACCCGACGTCAATTTTCGGCGCAACAGGAATACCCCACCATGGATCCTATCATCTCCGATAGGAAACACCGACGACAACGACTCATAACCGAGATCTACTCCTTCGCGCACAGTAGCTCATTTCCCAGGCCGAAATCGTCAGTGCATGTGTAGACCACTACCGCACAATGTGTCAGGAGGAGATTACCAACAACCGCGCTGAGGAGTCTGTGTTACCACACGTAACTCGCACCCTCGCCAGCGACGAAGCAGATGAGCTGATGGAGCCAGTTACGCCCGACGGATTCCATGATACAATCAACAAAGGTGCTCTGAATAAGTCACCTGGTGTCAACGGTTTGCCGATAGAATTTTATCGCGCTTTCTTCGCGCTAATGTCGTCACGGTGGAAGACAATGTTTCATGAACTGTTGATGGGGGACGCCGTACCGCCGTCTTTTGTCACGGGGTTTATTATACCCATCCACAAACCGACATCGGGAATGACGGAAGCACATTTCCGTTCCCTGACTCTGCTTAACGCAGACTATAAACGTTTTACGCGACTCGTTGAACGGTTCTCTTCAGTAGTCGTTGATCTCATTCTTGCATGATCTTTTTCTGGCCGCAGCGATGTCGAAGATTTTATGTTTTACTGGGTTCCTGATATTCACTGTACGCTCGTGAATGGGCCGTACGGGAAATTCCCCTCTTCATCGTAACCTGGGAAATTCTCCGCTCACCGACTATAGCACCGCATTCAAACTCACTTAAATCTTGATAACCTGCCATTGTAGCAGCAGTAACCGATCTAACAACTGCACCAGACAGTTGTCTTATATAGGCGTTGCCGACCGCAGCGCCGTATTCTGCCTGTTTAGATATCTCTGTATTTGAATACGCATGATTACACCAGTTTTTTTGGCGATTCAGTGTAGATCTAGAAGATACGGAAGTGCAGGGTGATCAAAACGTCAGTATAAATTTGAAAACTTAATAAACCACGGAATAATGTAGATAGAGAGGCAAAAAAAATTGACACACATGCTTGGAATGACATGGGGTTTTATGAGAACAAAAAAAAAAAAAAAACAAAGTTCACAAAATGTCCGACAGATGGCGCTGGACAGCAAAACTCCTACCGTAACAGGTGAGAGGTACGCCAGTATGTTACACAATCGCATCATCCCCAGCCTCGCTGATAAAACATCTGCTGGAACGTACGATGTTTATGCAGGATGGCGCTCCACCCCATATTGCTAGACGCGTGAAAGATCTCTTGCGCGCGTCGTTTGGTGATGATCGTGCGCTCAGCCGCCACTTTCGTCATGCTTGGCCTCCTCAGTCTGTGCGATTATTGGCTTTGGGCTTACCTGAAGTCGCAAGTGTATCGTGATCGACCGACATGTCTAGGCATGTTGAAAGACAACATCCGACGCCAATGCCTCACCATAACTCCGGACATGCTTTACAGTGCTGTTCACAACATTATTCCTCGACTACAGCTATTGTTGACGAATGATGGTGGACATATTGAGCATTTCCTGTAAAGAACATCATCTTTGCTTTGTCTTACTTTGTTATGCTAATTATTGCTGTTCTGATCAGATGAAGCGCCATCTGTCGGACATTTTTTGAACGTTTGCATTTTTTTTTTTGGTTCTAATAAAACCCCATGTCATTACAAGCATGTGTGTCAATTTGTACCTCTCTATCTACATTATTCCGTGATTTAGCCGGCCGGTGTGGCCGAGCGGTTCTAGGCGCTTCAGTCTGGAACCGCGCGACCACTACGGTCGCAGGTTCGAATCCTGCCTCGGGCTTGGATGTGTGTGATGTCCTTAGGTTAGTCAGGCTTAAGTAGTTCTAAGTTCTAGGGGGCTGATGGCCTCAGATGTTGAGTCCCATAGTGCTCAGAACCAACCAACTATTCCGTGATTTATTCAGTTTACAATTTTATATTGACTTCTTGATCACCCGGTACAAAATCCTCTCCTGTGGAAGACAGTGAGAATAGGTTAACTTCTTGTGGTAGCAAATAATGTAACCCACCACTGTTAAGATAAACATGGAAATGTGTGTGTGTGTTCGCGAGCCACTATCTGAAATCCAAGTTGGAATGTTTAGGCGTTCCATCTCGTGCGGACCGAGCACGAGGCTTGTGGCGAACGTGCTGTGCGTAAAAACAACTGCACACGAGTCGAAGCAGGTGCGGTGGACTGAAGGGCGTCTGGCAATGTTAGCTGCTCGGTCGACGCGTATTGATCGTCCGCCGGCTATATGGCACACATATGTGTACATTACACGCACACACGTTCACACGCAGGTGGAGTGCAGGCAGCGGCGACGATGCGGCGGTCAGCTCCGACGGCCGGCGGCGACGCGCAAATTAAAATATTAATTAAATATCGCCCGTAATAATTATACTAAACATAACTGCAGTGGCGCCGTGTTTGCTCTGCCGGGCCGGAATGTTATTAAAAGCAAACAAACACGGTTAATGACGTTTCGAATGCGTCGCGGCGTGGTCGGTCTGCGTGCATTTGCCGTCTGTCGCACGCCGTCACACTAGGCGCTGCCAGCACGTTCTGACCCGGGGGACGCCCCTGGGCAGAGTGTTAGCGGGAGAAAAATTGAACGCGCTATGGCAGACAATTCCTACGCACGTCGCTTACTAGCATAACGTCATTTCCATTATTACACCCTGCGTCCGTAACTACAATACTGGTCATTAAAATTGCTACACCAAGAAGAAATGCAGATAATAAAAGGTATCCATTGGATAAATATATTATAGTAGAACTGACATGTGATTACATTTTCACTCAATTTGAGTACATAGATCCTGAGAAATCAGTACCCAGAACAACTACCTCTGGCCATAATAACGGCCTTGATACGCCTGGGCATTGAGTCAAACAGAGCTTGGATGCCGTGTACAGGTACAGCTGCCCATGCAGCTTCAACACGATACCACAGTTCATCAATAGTAGTAACTGGCGTATTGTGACGAGCCAGTTGCTCGGCCACCATTGACCAGATGTTTTCAATTGGTGAGAGATCTGCAGAATGTCCTGGCCAGGGCAGTAGTCGAACATTTTCTGTATCCAGAAAGGCCCGTACAGGACCTGCAATATGCGGTGGTGCATTATCTTGCTGAAATGTAGGGTTTCGCAGGGATCGAATGAAGGGTAGAGCCACGGGTGGTAACACATGTGATATGTAACGTCCACTGTTCAAAGTGCCGTCAATGCGAACAAGAGGTGACCTAGACGTCTAACCAATGGTACCCCATACCATCACGCCCGGTGATACGCCAGTATGGCGATGACGAATACACGGTTCAAATGTGCGTTCACCGCGATGTCGCCAAACACGGATGCGACTACTATGATTCTGTAAACAGAACCTGGATTCATCCGAAAAAAATGACGTTTTGCCATTCGTGCGCCCAGGTTTGTCGTTGAGAACACCATCACAGGCGCTCCTGTCTGTGATGCAGCGTCGTGGGTAACCGCAGCCGTGGTCTCTGAGCTGATAGTCCATGCTACTGCAAACGAAGTCGAACTGTTCGTGTAGATGGTTGTTGCCTTCCAAACGTCCCCATCTATTGACTCAGGGATCGAGACGTGGCTGCACGATCCGTTACAACGATGCGTATAAGATACCTGTCATCTCGACTGCTAGTGAAACGAGGCCGTTGGGATCCAGCACGGCGTTCCGTATGACCCTCCTGAACCCACCGATTCCATATTCTGCTAACAGTCATTGGATCTCGACCAACGCGAGCTGCAATGTCGCGATAAGATAAACCGCAATCGCGATAGGCTACAATCCGACCTTTATCAGTGTCGGAAACGTGATGGTACGCATTTCTCCTCCTTAGACGAGAAATCACAACAACGTTTCACCAGGCAACGCCGGTCAACTGCTGTTTGTGTATGAGAAATTGTTTGGTAGCTTTCCTCATGTCAGCCCGTTGTGGGTGTCGCCACCAGGGCCAACCTTGTGTCAAGGCTCTGAAAAGCTAATAATTTGCATATCACAGCATTTTCTTCCTGTCGCTTAAATTTCGCGTCTGTAGCACGTCACCTTCGTGATGAAGCAATTTTAATGGGCAGTAGTGTTTATCAACGTACAGAGGGTGTAAACGGTAACTGTTTTAGGTACCTCAGTGATGCAGGAGAAGTCGACACGTTCATTTTGGTATAAATTAGTCATGATTGATATCATCCGCACGAAGTTACATAAAAATGTATTTTGCAATAAGAGGAGAAGTGTCCTATTTCAGGTACACAGGATATCGATAAGAGTTAATTCGGTAGGTGGTTGCCACGTTGCTCGATGAACGTGTAAGCGTTACATACTGTATGCGGAAGTCTCTGGTTGCCTTATGAGGGCGCATGTTAGTGACAAGCTTGACCCTGGACCTTTGCCCAGTTCTGCCGTTGGTTTTGCACGCGGCCTTGAAATATACACTGTAAGGCGCACCACGGAGGAATTATTCCAATGGGGCGGGAATCGATAGATGTGATGTAGGTGACAAACAGAAGATTAAGGTTTCAGAAGACTGGATGATTTATTCAAGGTGAAGGAGCTTCACAGAGTCAGCAAATCTATAACGCGCTAGTCCACCTCTGATCCATGTACATACTGTTATTCGGCTTGGAATTGATTGACAGAGCTGTCGAATGTTCTCTTGAGAAATATCGTGCCAAATTCTGTCCAACTGGTGCGTTAGATCTTCAAATTCCAGAGCTGGTTGGCGGGCTCGGAGCTTTGCTTTGTTTTTTCTTTTTCGCCGTTGGCTTAGTTTTTCTTAGGGGTGATTCGCCTAAATCGTACTGGTAACTAATTTGTTCCACTACTATAAAATTCGTTCACCTGATGCTCACTGATATTTAGCGAAGTCAGCGTGAACTACGTCAGCTATGAGCTCTGAGGACAGCATTGATTTTGCTGCACTTTTCCTAAGGTAACTAGCATAATGTTTTATTTATGGGCGAATACACATGAAATAACCTTAGTTTTTAGGCAGACATGTACGGGTATACATTGTGATTCGTTTGTAGGAAACGGACAAAAAGAAATGGCGACGTTGCTTACAATGCACCGCTTAAATTTTCTGATTTTGCATTGGACAATTTAAGAAACATGCTAGTATTGTGCGTCTTATAAATATGTGTAGCATCAAGACTGTAACATAATATTACCAAGTGATTGTAGAATTTTATGATGTGTTCTTATTCTAAGTCGTTAGTTAAATAATTATTTTATGTTGCAGTAAGGCTATAGGAAGACGCAATGAAAAGTGGAGCACAGATGAATTACATTTAGCTGTAACAGTATACTTAAGTGAACTGTTCAAATGTGTGTGAATTCCTAAGGGACCAAACTGATTAGCTCATCGGTCCCTAGACTTACACACTACTTAAACTAACTTAAGCTGTGAACAATACACACACTCATGTCCGAGGGAGGACTCAAACGTCTGGCGGGAGGGACCGCACAATGCAAGTGAACTGAACAAATCTGGGAGCATATAAACTGTGACGGTGCCAACAATTAAAAAAAAAATAAAAAAAAATTCAAGGCCTAGCGAAGGGACCTTGTTAGGTAGCCCTTATTTGCAGATAAGAGCACATTTTACTTTATTTACAGTTTTGCGGTTTCACTTACATGAAGTGAATATATCAGCGCTGCAGTACGTACTGAGTAAGGAACTAGCGGTAGTTTCCCACGTTGGCCAGCAGAGGTGGTGGCCATCTGCCGCTTTCAGAGCCAATGAGATGAGGTGCTGATGCAGAAGTCGTTCGTAACGTCGGCAGAGAGATACGTAAGGGAAGTACATTTATTATGGCACAAATCAAGTAATTGTTATTAACAAACATTTGCTAGCAAAAGTTGCCCTTTGCCACTCAGACGTTAGGAAGAGTCTGCGTGTCATAAATACTATCTTTCAGTAATTTTCCAATGCCATGAAACGTTGATATTAATAAATAAACGAAAAAAATGGCAGAATGAAAGATGTAAGAGCTGCTTATACGAACAATTTCGGTTGACTGAGACATTTCTGGACTTTTAGCATGAGTGGGGGGGGGTTCTTGCAACTTGTGATATGAAAAGTAGCTCACGAAAAAAAAGTCTATTAGGAGTCGTGCGAGGAATATCTATTCGAAGAAAACGATCAGATGCATGATATGCGAAATGTGGATTCATGATGACTGAGCTGGAGGAGGAGGGGGGGGGGGGGGGAGGAGGAGTTGTATTGCTATGCTTGCAAATAGTGATGAAGAACTAAAATATGGATCGTTCCTTAAGCTTAAACCAATACACAGCTTTAAGTTCAGAGACATATAAAGGTCGCACAATTTATGCATCCTGTGGTAGAAATTAGGAAACCATATTCCTGATTTGTACCACTTTCAGATTTGTTTAATAATGTATTACGTCAACAATGACTTGGGCATAGAAAAAATATTCACATTACTGGTTTTGGCAAATAACTGCCATCTACAGATTTGCTTAATCCACAAAATGCTTCGTACAGACAAGCACTTTGAACAGCATGCAGTCATTTAATATTTCAGTGAATGTACTTATCGTCTCATGGTAAGAGAATTCAGAATAAAGACTGAGAATTTACTTGGTGAGTGCACGTGACAACAAAGTGGTTGGTCGGTTGTTTGATTTGGTGGAGGGGCCAAACAGTGAGGACATCGATCCCATCGGAGGAGGGAAGGGTTGGGAAGGAACCTTTCCGGTATTTGCCTGAAGCTATTTAGGAAAATCACGGAATACCTAAATCAGGGTTTGAACCGTCGTTCTCCCGAATGCGAGTCCAGTGTGCTAACCCCTGCGCCACCTCGCTCGGTCACAACAGAGTGAAGGGAAAGCAAAGAAGTCTGCCTGTAACAGACCGAGGAGAGAACAGCTTTTAGTTTCTGCACAAGATCTTGAACGTGACACTTACAAGAAGCTATCCATCTACCTTCACGCCTATGCATTTAAAATGGCTGGCTTCACTGATTGAATAGCCTGACCTCGGGACAACAAAATTTCGCTTTACACCAGTTTCATGTCAGAAACTCTACGCACTGTGTTTTGCTGCAAATAAGCATTAGTCGCCCGGAGTGACCGAGCGGTTTGAGGCGCCATGTAATGGATTGCGCGGCCCCTCCCGCCGTAGGTTCGAGTCCTTTTCGGGCATGGATGTTTGTGTTGTCCTTAACGTACGTTAGTTAGTTTAAGTAGTGTGTAAGTTTAGGGACTGATGACTTCAGCAGTTTGGTCCCTTAGGAATTCACACACATTTGAACATGTAGTTATCTTATCTTTGAAAGTCACGTGGAGAGGTACCGAATGCCCTAGTAGCTACTACATTGGCATTACGTTTTGCGTCTTTCACAATAAACCTTGTGTCACATGCAGCAGATGGAGATGTTCTTGAGTCATCTGTGCGGGAGGAAAAGAACAAAAGCCGAGTTTAAGAATGCGTCGACATCTGTGGCATCAAATACGAAGTGTAAGCTAGGATTCGACAAGGGTAGAATAGAAATTGCTGTGTGGCCATGTTCACACGACCTGCGGCATCCGTCTCAAATGGAGTCATGAAACCACACTTAACATAAACTGGGAAGAAACGGAGGAGTCCTGTCGGCTGGGTTTGCCGAGCGGTTCTAGGCGCTAAAGTCTGGCAGCGCGCGACCGCTACGATCGCAGGTTCGAATCCTGCCGCGGGCATGGATGAGTGTGATGTCCTTAGGTTAGTTAGGTTTAAGTAGTTCTAAGTTCTAGGGGACTGATGACCTCAGAAGTTAAGTCCCATAGTGATCAGAGCCATTTGAACCATTTGAAGGAGTCCTGAACGCACGCACGGTGTGTATGCGCGCGTGTCTGTGTCTGTGTGTGTGTGTGTGTGTGTGTGTGTGTGTGTGTGTGTGTATATGAGAGAGAGAGAGAGAGAGAGAGAGAGAGAGAGAGAGAGAGAGAGAGAGAGAGAGACTGCAATGAAATGGAAGGTGCTAATATATAACCCACGTAAAAGATTCATTTTATGCGTCTGCACTGTTTCTAAACAGGACGTTTTCTCACAAAAAATACGCATCAATAATAACAATCATCTCTGAGTGCAGAGTGAGTTAGCTGCGCACTCTTTCAAATTTTTCCACAGCTCTGTTTATGTAAGAGTTGGATGACCGGATCTAATATGATTATTCCAGAGTCTCCTGCGTCGGTCGAAGCCGACATCGGAGAGAGAGAAACACGTACGGATGGGAAGTATTACGAAACACACGTTTAACGGGATACAGGTACTGCGTCTGCTTGCGTAACAACAGGTTTCTTCGATGCTATGAAGTAGTCGACTGATCGTCAGGATGGAATGGTTAACAGAAGCATGGGAAGACCTATACGACGAAATGCGGAACTGCTGGAACTGACACTGTTAAAGCATGCGTCAATCTAGAAAAAGCACTCGACGATATGACCCTCTTACTTACTGTTTTTTTTTGTTTTGTTTCGCTGCGTACCCTTGGGGTCACAAAACCCCAAAAATAATTTGGTGATATTCATATCGGGTCTCCAGTCGGAACATACTGTCATCTTGACACAATATTTTGGCGGTCCATCTGGCCGCCATCTTTAGGTGCCGTCGCACTAATTGGTGAAAAATTGGACGAAGACTTTTTATTTTGTGACAAATGCTTTGAACAAAATGACGGAGTGGCCATGGGGAGTCCATTGTCCTCCCATAGTAGCCAGTTTGTTTATAGAAGATTTTGAGGACACGGCAGTGGAGACGGTGCTCTTAAAACCAACTAGTTTTTAGAGATACATTGACGATACGTTTATGGTTTGGCCACGTGGGAGGGATTCTCTGGATCGTTTTTTAGACCACTTCGTCTGTATCCCAATATCAAGTTCTCAATGAAAGTTGAAGAGCCGCGCGGTTGAAGGCGCCATGGCACGGATTGCGCGGCCCCTTCCATTGGAGGTTCGAGTACTCTCTCGGGCATGGATGTGTGTGCTGTTCTTAGCTTAAGTTAGTTTAAGTAGTGTGTAAGCCTAGGGACCTATGACCTCAGCAGTTTGGTCCCTTAAGAATTAACACACATTTGAACATTTGAAGTTGAACAGGATGGAAAACTTCCATTTCTAGATGCCTGGGTCTACGCGAGGGATGGAGGGACATTAGGACACAGCGTTTGTCATAAGCCCACGCATACGGAACGGTATCTTCATGCATCAATTTGTTATCCATCATGCCAACACAAAGGGGTCCTACGTACATCTCAGATGCAGACAGTTTCACAAGAGAACTGGATCATCTAAAATTAGCTTTGAGGCAGAATGGTTATACTGACAATTTGATCCGTCGTCCTCTACAGACTAGTCCTTCGCGGAACCGAGAGAAGATACAAGCAAATCGGTGGCGTTTCGAGGGAAGCATATCTTCAAATAGAGGAAGACTTTTAAAGGGATTTAATATTAAAAGCGTATCCCGTCCGCCATCTGAGATTAGAGCGCTGCTTTTTTCAGTAAAGGATGATTTGATGTTGAGGAAGATCGGTGTCAACAAAATTTCCTGCCATTGCGGGAAAGCCTGTATTGGAGGAACGATTCGCACGGTCCAGCATCGTCGGGTGGGGCAGCATCGCCACACCTAAATCCAGCCATCTAACTACACCATAAACAAAGATAAGAGGTGTTCTTTAAGTAAGGTTTGGAACCCTATTTTGCTTGATTTAAAAAAAAAACAACGGTCTTTGCTTCAGTCATCAATAGGTATACCATGTTTGATATCGATTTATAGTTTCTGCGAGGTTTCAGCACCGGTGAACTGTAGTGCTTTTCGTTACAGGGCAGCTTCGTTCGCGCATGCGCAGTGGAACTACAGGCGGTATATAAAAGAGCTGCCGCTGCAGCTTGATTTCAGTCCCAGTGAATAAGTGCAACGGCTTACTCAGAAGAAGATTGTGAATACATCAAATACTACCCAAGTGCAACGGCTTACTCAGAAGAAGATTGTGAATACATCAAATACTACCCTGGGATAGTTTAGGGAGCTACAGCCAAAGAAGTTTACGGTGGGTGTACTATGAACTAACGTAAATCATACATTTCAGCTGTTCCACGTAATAATCATCTTTCTACTTACATACATTCACCAAAGAAAAATAAATTCAGAGTGGAGTCATATTAAGCACAGTAGTACTCAGAAAAAAAAAGAATTTAGAACTACTTAAACCTAACTAACTTAAGGACATCACACACATCCATGCCCGAGGCAGGATTCGAACCTGCGACCCTAGCGGTCGCGCGGTTCCAGACTGAAGCGCGTAGAGCCGCTCGGCCATTCCGGCCGGCCAGAGCAAAAACCATGAATAAATTTTAATGTGTTGTAAGTACAAAACTGAACGAAACATCTTTGGGTACAGTTAACTCTGAGGGAAAAATTCATGTCTTAAGAAACTAATAGTTTTGAAAACAAGTAAGATAAGTATTTCCATTTTGCATATTGGTCATACTCAAAAAGAAAAGCAGTAACCAAAATTAGAACATCCGGAATGATTAACAAAGCTCGCATCTGTAAAGGATTTGACTGCACACAGCCCTCAGTAATATGCTAGAGTTAGTTAGTTAGTTGGTTGCGTGTTCCATTGATCAATCACACGGTACGGTAGCCGTTACGATGTGGAACGTGTCAAGTGCAAAAGAAATGCACATATGAAACCATATATATTTCACAGTACGGAGTGTAGATTAATATTTCTATTATTTACCCCATTCTCTTAAATGGCACAAAATGCATATACTACATTTATAGATTTATTTATTCCTATTCAAGAATTCATCTATGGTATAGAAGGAGCTGTCAAGGAGATATGTTTTCAATTTATGTTTGAAGCTATTACTACTGTCTGTCAGACATTTTATTTCAGCTGGTAATTTGTCGAAAATTTTTATAGCAGCATATTTTACCCCTTTCTGTGCCAAAGATTGGTTGAGTAAAAGCAAGTTATTCCTGCTTGATAAAGAAAGTAGATGCAGTTAAAAAGAAAACTGCATTGCGGAAGGAATAATTTCTGATAAAGAACACCGTCCGCTTCCCTTATCGCATTGGTGCCAAGGAAAACGCGATTCCTGAAGAATACATTGTGGCATTGAAGGAATTACACGAACAGTAAACGTTTTCAGGACACTGACACACTCATATCTGTGTTTGAGCTGTTTTCGAGACAGTTTGCCGTTTCACTGAAAGCGCCTCATCCACGTGCAGATGGAACCCATCGATCTGCAATGTAATTTCCGTTAAAAAGACAAATGCTTTTACATTCAAACTGACCAAGTTTTCTACGAAATTTTCTCGGGAAGGGTTTCCACGTCTCCATAAAGAGGTTGCAAACGTGGTTTCAATAAATCGATCAACAAATGTGTGTAAAAGGCTTTTTTCAATTATCAAACTAATTAAGTCACGACGACATGGTAAAATGAGCGACGAAAATCTGCGAAACTGCCTGCATCTCAATAGATGCCAACATTTCACGACAGATACAAATTTTATTTAGTCTTTAGCGCACCAAAAATGCGAACATTTTAGGTTAAGCTTTACCGTGACCTTTATTGACATTAAATGAAACAACAAGTTTTAGTGTTACCTGTCACTCTTTATTTATCTCCGCGACGCGTTTCAAAGGTTTAAACCTCCATCATTAGGTGGGTTTAGATTTGGTAATATGACATTTGTGTGCGAGTTGTGTTACGATTTTTTTGGAGGCACTTGTTTCTCCGCTAGACAGTGCCACAAGTTCCTCCAAAAGAATCGTAACACAACACCCACCCACAAATGTCATATTAACAAGTGTAAATCCACCTGAGGATGGAGGTTTAAACCTTTGAAACGCGTCGTGGAGTAAATAAACAGTGACTGGTAACAGTAAACTTGTTGTTTCATTTAATAACACCTAAAATGGTTCAAATGGCTTTGAGCACTATGAGACTCAACGTCCATGGTCATCAGTCCCCTAGAACTCAGAATTACTTAAACCTAACTAACCTAAGGACATCACACAACACCCAGTCATCACGAGGCAGAGAAAAGCCCTGACCCCGCCGGGAATCGAACCCGGGAACCCTGGCGTGGGAAGCAAGAACGCTACCGCACGACCACGAGCTGCGGACATTTAATAACACCAAAAATGATTAAATAGTAATGACAATTTGTTTTGTTAGCGATTTATATTGCTGGGAAGTATGAAACCAAGCCGCATGCCAGCCGTTCAGTGTTTGTCGATCGTCTTCACTGTCACATAACGCGGCGTGTCCACAGTTTTTGCGTCTTGCCACTCACGTATCGTGGCGTTGTAGTGGGAGAAGTACGCTGTCGGACAAGATAGATCCTCATGGGTGCAAGAGCTCCGCTTGCATGCAGAGTTCTTGGCCATCCCTGGATTAGGTACTTCTATTTTAACATGTTAGGACACATTAGCATGTAAGACTTAGACTAGAGAGCCACGCATTATTCATCACTCAAAGCTCGATATTTCAGTGTGCATAGAATTAATAAACATTTATTACTTGTTTCATTTTGTGTCGACCATATTACTTATTTTAAATATATCGCCCCGTGAACCTCATTTGGTAGGGTGGAAGCCAGCTACCCAGTACAGCAACTAGTTTTTTTTCTAGGCGAGAGTTAGTTCCCTTCTTACTACCTTGCATGTTAAACATCAGACTTGATTTGATGAATACATCAAGATTTGTGTGCAGAAGCAACACCTGCGGACCTACTTAGAGGTAGCCCGCGTTTCACGGCAAAACCCGAAGACTGGCTACTACCTTTTTGAAAAATATCACTCGGTATCACGAGTCCAACAAAGTTGAGTTTTATTTCCAAATTTATCCTGATAATATAAATTTTGTAAAATGATATGGAAAAAGACATTGTAACGTCGTCCTGTTGCTCATCACACCGTGAACTGTCCTTTCGACCGCGAAATGTGTGGTGATGATGATGATGATGATCAGCGCCCGTACAAATTCCAAATTTTTACGCAGTCCAATTTTTTTACACAGTCCAGTGTAGCCACTTTGACGAATGGTGATAATGGCAATGAGGAAAACAGAAACACCCATTCCCCGGGAAGAGTATATCCCCAACCCGGTCGGCAATCGAAGCCGGGACCGCATGATAGAGAGGCAGCAACGCTAGCCACTAAACAACGAGCTACGGACGCGAAATGAATGTGAATGACGCACCAAGCGATGGGGTGGTTTCATTGGCGCCCTTTGTGCCACTCCCTCAAGGCCATTCAATGTCGATTCTGACTGGCGATGTGTCTGAAATTTTGCTTCGGCCACCTATAAGACAACAACTTGATTTCAACGCTGAGTATAGAGGTTGTGACCACCATTCCGAAGGAGCCAAAGCATGGGGTGAAATGTGGGTTAGAGAGGATGTGAATTTCCCATCGTGTAACATGTCCACTGCGGCATTGGGGGAATTGTAGTGAAATGACTTGCCAATGTGACCCATCCTACACCTCACACGAATTTTGGAGCTCTGGCCTTTTTTTCCGCATGTGTTGATACCTTGCTGTTCGAAGCGTCGGCGATCCCGAGGATAGAAAATAGAAATGCCGTTTGGCTAGGGCCTCCCGTCGGGTAGACCATTCGCCTGGTGTAAGTCTTTCGCTACTTCGACGACTTGCGTCTCGATGGGGATGCAATGACGATGATAAGGACAACACAACGCCCAGTCCCTGAGCGGAGAAAATCTCCGACCCAGCCGGGAATCGATCCCGGGCTGTTAGGTATGACAGGCCATCGCGCTGACAGCTCAGCTACCAGGGGCGGACGCCCGAGCATGATGTCACAGCGACCGACGCTTTTGCACCGTTAGACAGGAAGTTTGTAGGCCCCAAATAGGCGTTGAAACGAGACCCAAGTAGAGATTTCGGAAAATTGATATTTCATTTGAGTTACTCAGAGCGGAATCGTTCGTGTATACAGGGTGGTTAATTGATCGTGACCGGGCCAAGTATCTCACAATAAAAGCGTCAAAACGAAACTTGTCTAGCTTGAAAGGGGAATCCAGATGGCGCTATGGTTGACCCGCTAGATGGCGCTGCCTTAGCTCAAACAGATATCAACTGCATTTTAAAAAAAATAGAAACCTCCATTTAATTACGTACTCGTGTAGAACGTAAAGAAATATGAATGCTGTAGTTGGACCACTTTTTTCGCTTTGTGACAGATGGCGCTGTAATAGTCACAAACATATGGCTCACAATTTTAGACGAATAGCTGGTAACAGGTCGATTTTTTAAATTGAAATACAGAACGTAGCTACGTTTGAACATTTTATGTAGTTTTTCCAATGTGATACATGTACCTTTATGAACTTATCATTTCTGAGAAAGCATGCTGTTGAAGCGTGATTACCTGTAAATACCACATTAACGCCATAAATGCTCAACCTCACCGCATTTGGTAATACGTGTAACGACATTTCTCTCAACAGCGAGTAGTTCGCCTTCCGTAATGTTCGCAAATGCATTGACAATGCTCTGACGCGTATTGTCAGGCGTTGTCGGTGGATCACGATAGCAAATATCTTTCAACTTTCCCCACAGAAAGAATCCAGGGACGTCAGATCCGGTGAACGTGCTTCGACGACCAATCCACCCGTCACGGAATATGCTATTGAATACCGCTTCAACCGCACGTGAGATATGTGCCGGACATTCATCATTTGGAAGTACATCGCCATTCTGTAATGCAGTGAAACATCTTGTAGTAACATCGGTAGAACATTACGTAGGAAATCAGCATACATTGCACCATTTAGCTTGCCATCGATAAACTGGGGGCAAATTATCTTTCCTCCCATAATGCCGCACCATACATTAACCCACCAAGGTCGCTGATGTCGCAACCATCGTTGATTTTCCGTTGCCCAATAGTGCATATTGTGCCGGTTTACGTTACCGCTGTTGTTGAATGACGCTTCGCTAAATAGAATGCGTGCAAAAAATCTGTCATCGTCCCGTAATTTCTCTTGTGCCCAGTGGAAGAACTGTACACGACATTGGCATGCAATTCCTGGTGCATTGAAATATGGTGCGGGTGCAATCGATGTTGATGTAGCATTCTCAACGCCGACGTTTTTGAGATTCCCGATTCTCGTGCAATTTGTCTGCTACTGATGTGCGGATTAGCCGCGACAGCAGCTAAAACATCTACTTGGGCACCATCATTTGTTGCAGGTCGTGGTTGACGTTTCACATGGGGCTGAACACTTCCTGTTTCTTTAAATAACGTAACTATCCGGCAAACGGTCCGGACACTTGGATGATGTCCTCTGGGATACCGAGCAGCATACATAGCACACCCCCGTTGGGCATTTTGATCACAACAGTCATATATCAACACGAAATCGACCTTTTCCGCAATTGGTAAACGGTCCATTTTAACATAGCTAATGTATAACGAAACAAATACCGTCAGAACTGGCGGAATGTTACGTGATATCACATACTTATACGTTTGTGACTATTACAGCGCCATCTGGCACAAAGCGAAAAAAGTGGTCAAACTATAACACCCATATTTCCTTCCGTACTATACGAATGTGTAATAAAGAATGGGTGTTCCTATTAAAGAAAAGTAGTTGATTTCCGTTTGACCTGTGGCACAGCCATCTAGCGGGCCAACCATAGCGCCATCTGGTTTCCCCCTTCAAGCTAGACGAGTTTCGTTCTTTGTAGTTTTATCCTTTGATGCTTATTTCGTGAGATATTTGGCCCGGTCACTATCAATGGACCATCCTGTATAGCTTACGTAATGAGTAACGCAAAAAGCATAACTTGGAAAGAGCGTGTTTGCAGTTACGGTGCCCAACAGGAATACGGGCTCTTCAGTGATCTTGTGACGTCACAGTAGGCGCCTTGTCCACCATACTTCGGGATCTCTCAGCTCCGTTCAGTGCCCACGGGAAGTCAATTTGTCAGTGAAATGGTACCCCTGAAGGTCTTAACACTGTGTTGTGATATCGGGAGTTCGTTTGCATTTAAACGCGAAGCTAAGAATTATTAAACTTGGCTGAAACAGTTACTCGCTGCCTGCCGGAGTTGACTGTTGGCATTCGTAACACGTGCAGTGTCACCTGCTGAGCCGTGCGCGCCGCAGCCTGTCTTTCTCGTCGGCCTCGGTGCAGTGGAGCTACGCGCAGTTGGGTGGTGGAGCGCCCGCGGTCGGGCGCAGTAGTTGAAGCAGGCAGCCAGCAGGGCTGGACGTGTCCCATCCGCTGGCTCTCATTCCCCGCAGTGTGTCTGGCCAGCCCCGTAGGAGGCCATCAAACGCAGGCTCGGCGCCGCTGGTCGCCGCAGTAAAGCGGACGGCGCGCCCCCAGGCGAGGTCAGCCCGGACGGGACGACACGGCGCTACGAGCAGTTAACGGCCTGGTCTCTGTCCTCGTAACGGCCTCCAGCTGCTCTCCATTCACGCAATTGAACCACGAGCACGTTTCTACAGGTTTACGTACTGGCTGCCAGACACAAACCTTAAAGCGGTCCCGTTTCCATTACTAGTAATATCTATGTAAACTACTGGCCACTAAAATTGCTACACCAAGAAGAAATGCAGATGATAAACCAGTACTAATTGGACAAATATATTATCCTAGAACTGACATGTGATTTCATTTTCACGCAATTTGGGTGCATAGATCCTGAAAAACCAGTACCCGGAACAACCACCTCTGGCCGTAATAACGGCCTTGATACGCCTGGGCATTGAGTCAAACAGAGCTGGGACACCGTGTACAGGTACAGCTACCCATGCGTCTTCAACATGCTACCACAGTTCATCAAGAGTAGTGACTGGCGTATTGTGACGAGCCAGTTGCTCGGCCACCATTGACCAGACGTCTTCAGTTGGTGAGAGATCTGGAGAATGTGCTGTCCACGGCAGCAGTCGAACATTTTCTGTATCCAGAAAGGCCCGTACAGGACCTGCAACATGCGGTCGCGCATAATCCTGCTGAAGTGCACGGTTTCGCAGGGATCGAATGAAGGTTAGAGCCACGGGTCGTCACAAATCTGAAACGTAACGTCCACTGTTCAAAGTGCCGTCAATGTGAACAAGATGTGACCGAGACGTGTAACAAATGGCAGCCCATACCATCACGCCGGGTGATACGCCAGTATGACGATGACGAATACACGCTTCCAATGTGCGTTCAACGCGATGTCGCCAAACACTGATGCGATCATCATCATGCTGTAAACAGAACCTGGATTCTTCCGGAAAAATGACGTTTTGCCATTCGTGCAGCCAGGTTCGTCGTTGAGTACACCATCGCAGGCGCTCCTGTCTGTGATACAGCGCCAAGGGTAGCCGCAGCCATGGTCTCCGAACTGACAGACCATGCTGCTGCGAACGCCGTCGATCTGTTCGTGCAGACGGTTGTTGTCTTGCAAACGTCCCCATCTGTTGACTCAGGAATCGAGACGTGGCTGCACGATCCGTTACAGCCATGCAGATAAGGTGCCTGTCATCTCGACTTCTAGTGATATGAGGCTGTTGGGATCCAGCACGGCGTTCCGTATTACCCTCCTGAACCCACCGATTCCGTATTCTGCTAACAGTCACTGGATCTCGACGAACGCGAGCAGCGATGTCGCGATACAATAAATCGCAATCGCGATAGGCTGCAATCCGACATTTATCAAAGTCGGAAACGTGATGGTACGCATTTCTCCTCCTTACACGAGGTATCACAACAACGTTTCACCAGGAAACGCCAGTCACAGCTGTTTGTGTATGAGAAATTGGTTGGAAACTTTCCTCATGTCAGCGCGTTTTAGGTGTCGCCAACCTTGTGTGAATGCTCTGAAAAGCTAATCATTTGCATATCACAGCATTTTCTTCCTGTCGGTTAAATTTCGCGTCTGTAGCACGTCATCCTCGTGGTGTAGCAATTTTAATGGCCAGTAGTGTATGTATGTATGTATAACAAATTCGTTCGCGTGACCACCACACGCAGAAAGCACAGAAATATTCGGTTTATAGATTAAAACTACCTTTTCTGGCTGCAGTGTATTTTATATCTTCCAGAAGCGTTTCGCCTTTTACTTTAAGGTCTCTTGCGTGGAATAGTTATTCGCGTTTTTGGCTGGCATCTGCATCTTCTCTGATCTGGTTACATGCTAAGAGCTCGCACTATAACTTCACATTTTTTTCTTTTTGTTTGACTCGTCTAGTTCCGTAGGACCGAGGAGCAAATCTCTATAGTCACGGAACGTGTCAGTACATGAAATTATAACGGAAAAGTAAATACAGATGAAAGTAAATGTTCATGAATCCTAAAAGGCGTCAAGCTATAAGTTTATGTAATCGATATCAACAATATATAATAGGAATCAACTTAATTTTTCAAGGAACTCCTTGATATAATAGGAGTGACTCTCGACATTACTGGTAAGATATTTGAATCCTTGTGGTAGCTTATTGAAAATGGAAGCATCAGAATACCGCTTGGCTTTCTGAACAACAGTCAAGGAAATGCGATCCAAATGCAGATTGGGTTTCTGCCTAATATTAACCGAGTGAAAGCTGCTAAGTGTTGGGAATAAGCTGATATTGTTAACAAGAAACGACAGTTAAGAATATATATATATATATTGAGAGGCCAATGCCAGAATAACCAGACTAATAAACAGAGGTCGACAAGATGTTCGCGAATTTACACCATTTATTGCCCGCACCGCCCGTTTATGAGCCAAAAGTACTCTTTGAGAATGGGAAGAGTTACCCCAAAACATAATACAATGCGTCATAAGCGACTGAAAATAAGCAAAGTAGGCTAGTTTTCGTGTTGCACTATCACTTACTTCAGATACTGTTCTAATAATATAAACTGCAGCATTAAGTCTCAGAACTTGGGCTTTCCACAACAGTTTACTGTCTATCTGGACACCTAGAAATATGAACTGTTCAGTCTCACTAATCGTATTCCCATTCCGTATAATTAAAAGTCAGGTTTTGTTTAATTGTGTGTTAGAAACTGTAAAAACTGAGTCTTATTGTGATTTAGCGTTAGTTTTTGTTCAACAAGCCATGAATTTATGTCTTGAACTGCACTATTTGAAACAGTGCCGACGTTGAACACAAATTCCTTTACTATCAAGCTACAGTCATCGGTAAACAGAAATTTTTTCGAATCACCTTAATACTATACGGTATATATCACTTATATAAGTAAGGAACAAGAGTGGCTCCAGCACTGATCCCTGGGGCACCCTTCATTTAACTGTGCCCCACTCGTACCCCACATCACAGCCACTCTCACTACTGTGGAGAATGACCCTTTTCTAACTGTTCTTAAAGTAAGAGGAGAACCAGGTGTGAACTACTCCCTGTATTCCATAAAGGTCCAAATTCTGGACCTATATTTTGTGATCAAAACTCTCAAACGCCTTAGTTTAATAAAAAAAAAGATGTTTAGCGTTCGAAACCTTTTGTTCAATCCATCCAGTATCATACAGACAAATGAGAGTACAGCATTTTCAGTTGCTCATCCGTTTCCAAAACCACACTGTACATTTGACAGAAAATTATGTGAAATGATCAATTATTCTTACATTCACAGCCCTTTCAACAAGTTTACCAAACACTGATGGCGTAGAAGTAGGTCCAAAATTGTCTACTCTAACCCCTTTGCCCCTTCTTACAACGCGGCGTTACTGCTGAATACTTTAACTATTCAGGAAACTGATAATTCCCAAAAGAAAAATTACAGAAAAAGTACATGTCTAACATGTGCGGCACAGTATTTTAGTATTCTGCTAGATACTCCATAATATCCATGAGAGTCCTTAGTCTTCAGTGATTTAATTGTTGACTCAAGGTCCGAGTTGGCAGTATCACAAAGAGTATCTCAGATATCTGTCTCGAAATGGCACTTAAAAAAAAAAAAAGTGTGTGAAACCTTATGAGACTTAACTGCTAAGGTCAACAGTCCTAAGCTTACACACTACTTAATCTAAATTATCCTACGGACAAACACACACACCCATGCCCGAGGGAGGACTCGAACCTCCGCCGGGACCAGCCGCGAAATGGCATTTTCCACGAGAGTTATACTCGTATAATTTCCTTTAGAAACTAAGTTTTTATTTAATCCATCAGCTATGTTCAGAAAGTGACAGTTAAAAACTGTATATATTGAAACATGTACGTTTGAAATACGATCGAAATTACATAACTGACGGTAGTCTGAAACACAACTGTTAGAATGGGAATTGCACGTGTACGTGTATTTTATCTCGTCTCTTATGCACTGTGGCCTGTAAAAAACTTTTCTGGCTGCGAGAATGTAAATTAGAAATAACTTTAAGCCAAAACAAAACTGCATGAATTTACGAAACACAAAAACTGAATCTGATGCACCGCTATTGATTTGAAATTGGCACTCGTGATAAAACAAAACGTGGTAAATCTGAAAATAATGGTCCATGTGCTTAATGAATGCTATCCCTGAAACAATAAAATTTCTTACCTTTATCTGCGCAAGGGTAACGCTGTTCGCATTGCTCTCTGTTAGTACTTTAAATTGCATAGTTAGTAAACAGCTTTTGTACAAGGCTGTTGCTTAGCATAAATTTTAATTAAATAGAATATGACTGAGACAATAACTTCTTGAGAAAAATAGTTTATCAAAAATAACATGGGACTGGGAACTGGTACTGACGTGGGGTAAGTAACAATATGGCACTAACTTTATAACTTTTATTTTGACCTTCTGAAAATTAATATTTCTCACAATTAACACATTCAATAAACTTATTATACATTAACAATTACCTTTAGAAATCATTGGATGTGAGTGTTATACATTGTCTCAATCATCGCTTATGAATATGCGCATCGCCTTCGTAACTTCCTTTAGCTGAATTATTTCCAACTTCTGTTGCGTTTCCTTTTACAGTCAGCAAATATCGTAGTGTCTTGCAAACAAAAAAAAATTACTGCCTGTAGTGAGTAAGTATACATCCAGCACGCATCAGATACAACACCTCTTTACACTTGAGAGTCCCCCATATATCACATCTCTCGATCTAAAGTTACTCTAACACATTATCCATAACACCTTGAATAGCGATCGCTGTTGAGCAGCAACGCTATTACACAATCGATACTACATTTGACCATGTCTGGTTGAATACAATATTTTCATACAAATTCTGAATTAATTTACCCTGTGTGTATACCTTTCACTATATCTGACTTATTAGTAACAAAAACATTTTTACTACTTACTGACTTTATGTCCTCGACCTTGTGCTGCTGCCCACACGCTTTCTTCACTAATGACCGTCTGGTTCTCACTTATTCGGTGAATTAACTTTTCGGTGAATTAGCTATTCTCTTTGCGTAACACATACACTTTGCCTTCACAATTACATTTCTAAGCAAGAGACATAAAGTGAACACACAATACTTACGACTTTAAACCACAGTTTCGGTGAAATATCTACAGCTAGTAACAAAAGACTAATAGTGATCCACAACAATTAGCGCAAACAATACGAAAATTCTGAAGAAAAGAGTTCGTAACATGAAAACTTGCTTGTGTTTCGTACCTGAAGTTATAACTGCGACCTCCAGGATGCGACCAGATGAGAGGAAACAGAGACGTCGGCCAAAAATGAGAATAACTATTATACACGAGATGCCTTAAAGTAAAAAGTGAAAAGTGCCTGGATGAAATAAAATACATTGCAGCAATAAAGGTGGTTTTTATTTACAAAACGAATACGTATCTATGTACGAATGTATGTCCCACACCTCCCGCTAAATCATTTGACTATTTTAAGCCAAACTTGGCACACAAATCACTCATAGATCAGGAGATATGACGTCATAAAAAAATGAGCTACGCAAAAATGATAATGCAGGGCGAAATTCGCCAGACATACAAATATTAGTGGATACATGTGACTTGTGCGAATGTGGGCACAGATGCGGAGAAAGAACTCCTGCTAAACCTGTGGATCTATTTCAACCAAAGTTGGTACACATATTAGTTACCATATACTGCGGTGGGGGTCATAAAGGTGGGAGAGTTGGGCGGAGGAAGAGGTAGACATACACGGAGGGGATGAAGAACATGCAGACAGATATGAGGGACCAGGAAATGGACTGGTTAGAGAAAAGGAAGAGGAGATGGACAGAGAGAAGAGAGGAGTAGTTGGACACATCCTGAAGGAGCAGATGGACACGGGGAGGGGAGAAGGGGGGGGGGGGGGGCGGAGCAGCTGGACAGAGTGGCACGAGCAGATAGACAGAGAGTGGGTGGATGGAGGAGGTGAACAGAGAAGGGGACGAAGGAGGTAGACAGAGAGAGGGGAAGGAGGAGGGGGACTAATCGAATTGGCATGAACACTTACCCGGGAAACGCCGGATACTCAGGTAGTTAAGTAAATATAATCATAAATGGACGCCACAGACTATATTACCGTTACGTAACTGGAAGTGGTAGCGCTGGGTTGAGGTGTGAATGATCATAACTATAAAACTTTTATTTAAAACTGTGGCAGCGTTTTGATAGTACAACCGCTGAACTTCCACTGAAGCGCAAAGAAACTGGTATAAGCATATGTGTTCAAATACAGATATATGTAAACAGGCAGAATACGCCGCTGAGGTCGGAAAGCGTATCTAAGACAGCAACTGTCTGGCGCAGTTGTTAGATCGATTGCTGCTGCTACAATGCCAGGTTATCGAGATTTAAGTGAGTTTGAACGTGGTGATATAGTCGGCGCACGAGCGATGGGACATGGCATATCCGAGGTAGCGATGAAGTGGGGATTTTCCCGTACGAACATTTCACGAGTGTACCGTGAATATTAGGAATCCGGTAAAACATCAAATCTCCGGCAACGCTGCGTCCGGAAAAAGGTCCTGCAAGAACGGGACCAACGACGACGACAAAGAATCGTTATACATGACAGGAGTGCAACCCTTCAGCAAATTGCTACAGATTTCAATGCTGGGCCATCAATAAGTGTCAGGGTGCGAATCACTCAACGAAACATCAACGATACGGGCTTGGCCCAGACATGTACCCTTGATGACTGCACGATACAAAGCTTTACGCCTCGCCTGGGCCCGTCAACACCGACATTGGACTGTTCACAACTGGAAACATGCTGTCTGGTCGGACGAGTCTCGTTTCAAATTATATAGACGGGTAGGAGACAACCTGATGAATGTATGGACTCTGCATGTAAGCAAGGGACTGTTCAAGATGGTGGAGACTATATAATGGTGTGAGGCGTGTGCAATTGGCGTGATATGGGATCCCTGATACGTCTAGATACGACTCTGACAGGTGAAACGTACGAAAGCATCCTGTCTGATCACCTACATCCATTCATGTCCATTGTGCATTCGACGGACTTGGGAAATTCCATCAGGGCAATGCGACACCCCACACGTCCAGAATTGCTGCAGAATGGCTCCAGGAACAGTCTTCTGAGTTAAAACACTTCCGTTGGCCGCCAAACCCCCCAGACATGAACGTTATTGATCATATCTGGGATGCCTTACAGTGTGCTTTTCAGAAGATATCTCCACCCCCTCGTACTCTGATAGATTTATGGACAGCCCTGCAAGCTTCATGATGTCACTTCCCTCGAATACAACTTCAGACATTACTCGAGTCCATGCCAGGTCGTGTTGCGGCACTTCTGCGTAGTCGCGGGGTCTCTACACGAGATTAGGCAGGTGTACCAGTTTCTTTGGCTGTTGAGTGTATAAGAGCAACGCGATGTAAGCAAACAAGACGTGGCTGAATAACTACAAATATTCGGTAATCGATAAATGTCCTCTTAATCAAAGAAAAATACAAGTACGATTACAGGTAATTAAAATCTAAGAACAGGTAACATGCCACGAAGATAGGAAGCATTGTATAAAAAAGTCCATATATACACGGTTCAGCTACGATATTATGTCAAAGGCATGACGTACAAGAAGAAAATCAAGAGGTTGTGGGAGATACCGACAGGGATGTTTAGCGAAAAGGAGTGCAGCCCATGTCGTGTCAGTACCGGTATTTTATTCTCCCAGTGTTTGAGAATGAGAGCACTTTCTGACTGGTAACAAACTTTACACATAATTTCAAACCTTTATGATACTTTTCCTCGTCGGCAACATCAACAAAATTATGAACCGGAAAAAGTTTATCGGTTACTAGGTTTTAACCATTCATGCAGTGAAACTGCTGCATGAAGCATGACGTTTTAATTTTTGACTGTATTCGTGATACATTTCGGAGACAGTATTCACATATGTAGTGTATGTAGCCGAAAAATTACATCACCGTACGACACTTAGTTCGGGAGATACGACGTTACAAACACTAAGATGTGTGAAAAGCTGTCGCATCATGCGAGGCGTTTCAGTTTATTACTGCTTTGCTATTAACTCTACTCACAACACATTTCATTGACAGTCTCTACATAAACCTATGCAGGCAAAGGGGCTGGTAAACAACTCCTCTTGATATATATGGAGATGGTATCTGTTCTTTCAGACATTGCTGAAAGAACAGATATCATCTTTGTGCTGTCACCGCCAGACACCACACTTGCTAGGTGGTAGCCTTTAAATCGGCCGCGGTCCGTTAGTATATTTCGGACCCGCGTGTCGCCACTATCAATGATTGCAGACCGAGCGCCGCCACACGGCAGGACTAGAGAGACTTCCCAGCACTCGCCCCAGTTGTCTAGCCGACTTTGCTAGCGATGGTTCACTGCCTACTTACGTTCTCATTTGCCGAGACGATAGTTTAGCATAGCCTTCAGCTACGTCATTTGCTAAGACCTAGCAAGGCGCTATTATCAGTTACTATTGATATTGTGAATCATGTACTGGCAAGACCGACGTTCATCATTAATGGATTAAAGTTAAGTATTCCACCAGCTACGTTCGTTTTTCTAAATTCTAATTTCCTTGTCCTGTTCCAGACCTCACGCCAGCGTGCGTGAGCTAAAACGCGTGCATTTCGGCCTCCTCTAGTAACACGGTGTTGGCTCTCCTGCCAACCACAACAATCTTAATATATACACTCCTGGAAATTGAAATAAGAACAACGTGAATTCATTGTCCCAGGAAGGGGAAACTTTATTGACATATTCCTGGGGTCAGATAAATCACATGATCACACTGACAGAACCACAGGCACATAGACACAGGCAACAGAGCATGCACAATGTCGGCACTAGTATAGTGTATATCCACCTTTCGCAGCAATGCAGGCTGCTATTCTCCCATGGAGACGATCGTAGAGATGCTGGATGTAGTCCTGTGGAGCGGCTTGCCATGCCATTTCCACCTGGCGCCTCAGTTGGACCAGCGTTCGTGCTGGACGTGCAGACCGCGTGAGACGACGCTTCATCCAGTCCCAAACATGCTCAATGGGGGACAGATCCGGAGATCTAGCTGGCCAGGGTAGTTGACTTACACCTTCTAGAGCACGTTGGGTGGCACGGGATACATGCGGACGTGCATTGTCCTGTTGGAACAGCAAGTTCCCTTGCCGGTCTAGGAATGGTAGAACGATGGGTTCGATGACGGTTTGGATGTACCGTGCACTAGTCAGTGTCCCCTCGACGATCACCAGAGGTATACGGCCAGTGTAGGAGATCGCTCCCCACACCATGATGCCGGGTGTTGGCCCTGTGTGCCTCGGTCGTATGCAGTCCTGATTGTGGCGCTCACCTGCACGGCGCCAAACACGCATACGACCATCATTGGCACCAAGGCAGAAGCGACTCTCATCGCTGAAGACGACACGTCTCCATTCGTCCCTCCATTCACGCCTGTCGCGACACCACTGGAGGCAGGCTGCACGATGTTGGGGTGTGAGCGGAAGACGGCCTAACGGTGTGCGGGACCGTAGCCCAGCTTAATGGAGACGGTTGCGAATGGCCCTCGCCGATACCCCAGGAGCAACAGTGTCCCTAATTTGCTGGGAAGTGGCGGTGCGGTCCCCTACGGCACTGCGTAGGATCCTACGGTCTTGGCGTGCATCCGTGCGTCGCTGCGGTCCGGTCCCAGGTGGACGGGCACGTGCACCTTCCGCCGACCACTGACGACAACGTCGATGTACTGTGGAGAACTCACGCCCCACGTGTTGAGCAATTCGGCGGTACATCCACCCGGCCTCCCGCATGCCCACTATACGCCCTCGCTCAAAGTCCGTCAACTGCACATACGGTTCACGTCCACGCTGTCGCGGCATGCTACCAGTGTTAAAGACTGAGATGGAGCTCCGTATGCCACGGCAAACTGGCTGACACTGACGGCGGCGGTGCGCAAATGCTGCGCAGCTAGCGCCATTCGACGGCCAACACCGCGGTTCCTGGTGTGTCCGCTCTGCCGTGCGTGTGATCATTGCTTGTACAGCCCTCTCGCAGTGTCCGGAGCAAGTATGGCGGGTCTGACACACCGGTGTCAATGTGTTCTTTTTTCCAGTTCCAGGAGTGTATATAGTTAAGGCTTACCGGCCATTTGACCATCTTCTTCTGTGCGGATGCACAAACAATGCACAAATGCCCAAAATCTTGCGGGAATCGGCAGTAAAGCCGCGAGTAATGAGTATGATGGGCAGGGGCCCTACGAATATAATGCGGGACAATAAGATGCGAATGTGGGTCACATGGGACGCGTGCCAGAGATAGACGAGCTGCGTTAACGTAATGGTTAAGGTGTTTGGCTGCTAAGCGAAAGGTTCTGAGTTCAAATCTTGTTCGGTGCTTATTGCGCCGGCACGGTAACTCAGCGTGTTTGGTCAGAGGGCTAGCTGCCCTCTGTGAACTGAAATGGGTGTCTTTCGACGTCCGCCCCGAGCAGATACGACGAACGAAAAAAAAGAGTTAATCGATCAACAACGGACATAAACGAATGTATTACATCGTCTGCCCCGACAAGAGAAACGAACATAACCGAACAAACCGAGATAAAAAAAAGGTGGACAGATCGTCTGCCATGCAAGCAGGAGATCCCGGGTTCGGGTCCCGGTCGGGCCACACATTTTCATCTGTCCCCGTAGACTTATACCAAGGCCTGTATGCAGCTAAGGATATTCATTTCATTGTAACTCCTTTTGAACCACTGGATAGATTCAACCAGACGTGATTCACATATTACTATCTGGAAAGTTAGTTATTCTGCACATGTCGGAATAAAGAAATGGTATTTTACTATATTAACAGAAGCATTATAATTGTAATGACATTAAAAGACTCAAGATAGAAACAAAATGAATGAATACATGTAAGAAAGAAACGCTATACTAAGAGCGGTAAAAAGTAGCCACTTTTGTACGCGATAGCGAAGTCTTCCACCTCTCTCTTAGCGGCATTCGACTTTCGCAAATGACGACCTCCGATCTTTTGGCTTTGCTAGAACTTTCCAGATAGCTATCGTATTTCCTCCTCGGGAAACGACAATACATCCTAAGGAGAATTTTGAAACGTCCTGAATGTCTCAGAGCGGAGGTGACTAAATGAAGTAAAAAAAACTCTGAAAAGAGCAATGTCTGAGCCGTCGAGATGATCGGCGTCCGGAAGAAGTGAAGTCGATTAGCAGCGGCCAGAGGTCTGTCAGGAATTACCGGAGCCGAGCCGAGCGGCACGGCGAATAATTTCATCTACCGCGGAAGCACTGCGGTGAGCCAAAGTTCCCGGGGAGCTGTGTAACTTTGTGGCCGACCAGATCGGGTAGAACAGCCAAACAGCGGTGAAAGTTTCCTCGATTTTGCAGCTAGGGAGAGATATTCTGGAGGTCTACCGCCTCACCTGGCCGCCACGAGTTGTTTTACAGTTTCACTGCATCATGCGTCAGTATCTGCTGTTTTATTTCGAGTGGCAAAGCTATTCAGACATGAATTATGGAAGCTAGAGAGTAAGGATATGGCTTATCACTATTATTATTATTACACTACTGGCCATTAAAATTACTACACCACGAAGATGACGTGCTACAGACGCGAAATTTAACCAACAGGAAGAAGATGCTATGATATGCTAATGATTAGCTTTTCAGAGCATTCTCACGAGGTTGCCGCCGGTGGCGACACCTACAACGTGCTGATATGAGGAAAGTTTCCAACCGATTTCTCATACACAAACAGCAGTTGACCGGCGTTGTCTGGTGAAACGTTGTTGTGATGCCTCGTGTAAGGAGAAGAAATGCGTGCCATCACGTTTCCGACTTTGTAAAGATCGGATTGTAGCCTATCGCGATTACGGTTGACCGTATCGCGACATTGCTGCTCGCGTTGGTCGATATCCAATGACTGTTAGCAGAATATGGAATCGGTGAGTTCAGGAGGGTAATACGGAACGCCGTGCTGGATCCCAACGGCCTCGTATCACTAGCAGTCGAGATGACAAGCATTTTATCCGCATGGCTGTAACTGATCGTGCAGCCACGTCTCGATCCCTGAGTCAGCAGATGGGGACGTTTGCAAGACAACAACCATCTGCACGAACAGTTCGACGGCGTTTGCAGCAGCATGGACTATCAGCTCGGAGACCATGGCTGCAGTTACCCTTAACGCTGCATCAGAGACAAGAGTGCCTGCAATGGTGTACTCAGCGTCGAACCTGGGCGCACGAATGGCAAAACTTCATTTTTTCGGATGAATCCAGGTTCTGTTTACACCATCATGATGGTCGCATCCGTGTTTGGCGACATCGCGGTGAACGCACATTGGAAGCGTGTATTCGTCATCACCATACTGATTACACGTCTCAGTCACTTCTTGTTCGCATTGACGGCACTTTGAACAGTGGACGTTACATTTCAGATGTGTTGCGACCAGGGGCTCTACCCCTCATTCGATCGCTGCGAAACCCTACACTTCAGCACGATGATGCACGACCGCATGTTGCAGGTCTTTTTCGGGCCTTTCTGGATACAGAAAATGTTCGACTGCTGCCCTGGCCAGCACATTCTCCATATCTCTCACCAATTGAAAACGTCTTGGTCAGTGGTGGCCGAGCAACTGGCTCGTCACAATACGCCAGTCACTACTCTTGATGACCTGTGGTATCGTGTTGAAGCTGCATGGGCAGCTGCAGCTCTACATGCCATTCAAGCTCTGTTTGACTCAATGCACAAGGCCGTTATTATGGCCAGAGGTGGTTGTTCTGGGTACTGAGTTCTCAGGATCTCTGCACCCAAATTGCGTGAAAATGTAATTATATGTCAGTTCCTGTACAATAAATTTGTCCCATGAATACCCGTTTATCATCTGCATTTCTTCTTGGTGTAGCAGTTTTAATGGCCAATAGTCTATTAATATTCTGTCAGAAACAAACTCATTTACACAGTTAACAAACAAATAAAATTTTACCAGAACTGGACCACTTCCGGTGCATTCTCCGACACCTGATACAAGTCGCTTTCCGTGCATGAGTTTCCACACAGGCAAGACGGTAATGCGTGTTTAACTGTCTGATCTTCTTCACAGTCGCCATTACAATGTCTTCTTTGTCGTAGCCCCGTTTTGCCTATTACCCATCCATCTGCCTACTTTTGATCTTAGTTTATTCAAAGACTTCAATGTCAGCCGTCTGTTTTTATGAGTGGGTGCTAGAGCTTTAGACACCGCTTTTCCGACAAGAGGGAAAGAGGGTCATTAGCTTTCCACAGTTGCCCGTTTCATCCGTAATTGTGAAAGCGTTTGTTCTTCTAAGAAAGCTATTCCTGGATGTCAGTCTTTATACGTGCATTTCAAGTCCACGTTACGAATAAGTTACAATATACTCCATCTTGTTCTTTTCATCGTTAACAGCTGTTTCTCTTCGAACTCTTGGAGCTATTTCCGCTATGTGATACAATCTCATGGGTGGGGTAAATAGTAAACATCCTGTTATAAGTCTCTAGGCGTAGTTGAGGGCTTTCTTAAACCGTTGGCCTGACATATACACCACTGGCCATTAAAACTGCTACACCAAGAAGAAATGCAGATGATGAACGGGTATTCATGGGACAAATATATTGTACAGGAACTGACATATGATTACATTTTCACGCAATTTGGGTGCAGAGATCCTGAGAAATCAGTACGCAGAACAGCCACCTCTGGCCGTAATAACGGCCTTGATACGCCTGAGCATTGAGTCACACAGGTCTTGGATGGCGTGTACAGGTACAGCTGCCCATGCAGCTTCAACACGATACCACAGTTCATCAAGAGTAGTGACTGGCGTATTGTGACGAGCCAGTTGCTCGGCCACCATTGACCAGACGTTTTCAATTGGTGAGAGATCTGGAGAATGTGTTGGCCAGGGCAGCAGTCGAAAATTTTCTGTATCCAGAAAGGCCCTTACAGGACCTGCAGCACGCGGTCGTGCATTGTTCTGCTGAATTGTAGGGTTTCGCAGGACATCGAATGAAGGGTAGAGCCCCTGGTCGCAACACATCTGAAATGTAACGTCCACTGTTGAAAGTACCGTCAATGCGAACAAGAGGTGACCAAGACGTGTAACCAATGGCACCCCCATACCATCACGCCGGCTGATACGTCAGTATGGCGAAGCGGAATACACGCTTCCAATGTGCGTTCCCCGCGATGTCGTGAAACACGGATTTGATCATCGTGATGCTGTAAACTTAACCTGGATTCTTCCGGAAAAATTACGTTTTGCCATTTGTGCACCCAGGTTCATCGTTGAGCACACCATCGCAGGCGCTCCTGTCTGTGATGAAGCGTCAAGGGTAACCGCAGCCATGGTCTCCGAGCTGATAGTCCATGCTGCTGCAAACTTCATCGAACTGTTCGTGCAGATGGTTGTTGTCTTGCAAACTTCCCCATCTGTTGACTCAGGGATCGAGTCGTGGCTGCACGACCAGTCACTGCCATGCATATAAGATGCCTGTAATCTCGACTGCTAGTGATACGAGGCCGTTGGGATCCAGCACGGCGTTCCGTATTACCCTCCTGAACCCACGGATTCCATATTCTGCTGACAGTAATTGGATCTCGACTAACGCGAGCAGCAATGTCGCCATACGATAAACCGCAATCGCGATAGGCTACAATCCGACCTCTATCAAAGTCGGAAACGTGATGGTACGCATTTCTCCTCCTTAGACGAGGCATCACAACAACGTTTCACCAGGCATCGCCGGCCAACTGCTGTTTGTGTATGAGAAATTGGTCGGAAACTTTCCTCATGTCAGCACGTTGTAGGTGTCGCCACAGGCGCCAACCTTGTGTGAATGCTCTGAAAAGCTAATCATTTTCTTCCTGTCGGTTAAATTTCGTGTCTGTAGCACGCCATCTTCGTGGTGTAGCAATTTTAATGGGCAGTAGTGAATGAAACAGGGCAGGCGTTCTCGCCAGCAGAAGAATACGGCGCAATTGCAGAAGTTCGAATTATTTCGGCTCAATTACTCCGCTGTGGACAGCCAGTTTTCTAAGGATATTGTTCCTGACGGAACCTTTAAACTTCGTGTCTATGCAGCGCTTATTGTATGTAAAACATCTATCGAATGTCATTTTGGAGTAGCATATTATTCCAGTTCAACCCCTCACCAGCCCAACTTTAGTTTAGGAGCGGATTTCAGTTTTCTCAAATGGAAAACACATATTTTTGTCTTAGATGGATTTGGTTATAGCACAGTAGTATCTAGTTTGTCCTTCAAGAGACTTAGTATGAATGCTTTCCACTGATTCTAGGTGTGTGTTTTGTGTGACAAAAGCCATATTGTCAGCATACGAGAAAATCAACGTACTGGTGACCAAAAAGTGGTCAACAGAAACGGCACCAGTATACTTCATTGAGGCAGACCTCCTACATCCTCCACTGGCCACGCTGCCTTGAAAGTCAACGAAGAACCTACGTTTCTGTAGAAGAGTAGCGATGAACCAGGTTAGTTTAAAATTTTCAGTCAGAGTTTGGAGCTTAGTTACCAGTAGCCCATAGCTGACGGTTTAGTACTCTGTCGATAAGAGGGAAAATACCACTATAGTCGCCTTAAGAGCTTCGAAACGATCTTCTATGACAATAATTTTTGGTAGTTTGTTAGGAACAATACCTATCTGTATCTTATTTTAATGAAAATAATCAGTCGTTATCACAAATGATAGTTTACTTTTTTAGAGGCGAACGATTTCAGTCTTAATAGACCATTTTCAGAGCAGAGGGTGACACCATTGATGATCCGGGTAGACGATGAGCAGAGTGGTGGTATGTAATTAGGGCAGAAGGTGATTTAATATCAGTTTTTCTAGCAGTTTGTAGAGGCGACACAATAGGCCAACTGGTCTAAAGATGTCCTCTTTCCTGCCAGGTTTTAGCAGGGCAACTCCTCTGCCGCCATATCTTTGGAATTTGGCACCTGTTCACACAGCTGCTGACGAGCTGCAGGATCCAGGGATAATAGTGTATGTGTAGGAAGTACAACGGACAGAAAATTATGTGAAGTAAGAATAACACTGTCGGCAGTGTACCTATATCTATTTATTTAAAATGTGACCAGTTTCGGTGGACCACTCCACCGTCACAAGATCGCACTATTAGCAAGTAGTAGTCCTATAACCAGCTGTACACCGTGTTATAAAACGGAATAAAAAGCGGCGTCTGCAGACTTGCACATACACAAACACAGGTGGAAGAATGAGTGGCCAAAGCCATTGCTAGCTAGGGTATAACTACCTACGACAAGCCAACATACACTCACAACGGACAACATCGGCAAGCCCCTGCACGTCAGTAATTTCTGACTGTACAGGGGATAGGCAAAAATCATGTGAACAGTGATACCAATGCGATGGTTGTGTTTGACGGTCAACAACGCAGGTAAGGCACGTGTCGTGCTGGACTGTGCGTGTTCAGTACGGATTAGGCACCAGTGCAGATTGTTTACTAGTTGCACACACTTCGTATTTTCATTCGGAGGCCGAGGTCGACGTGCAATGAAAGACTTAACACAGTCCCAAACAGGGTAGGCTGTGGGGGCCCGATTAGCTGGATCATCAGTAACCAAGAGAGACAATTTATTGAATGTCTCAAGAGCAACTGTTTCAACAGTCATGACAGCCTACACAAAACATGGAAAGACATCATCGTGTAAACGTAATAGTGGCCGCAAATCAAAACTAAATGACAGAGATCGTTGTACGGTAACACGAATTGTGTCAAAAACTTCGGTGGCTAAAGTGACTGCAGAGCTCAATAGCCATCTTCGAGACCCGTATCTACCGACACTGTCCACTGAGAACTCCATAAAGCGAATATTCATTGACGAGCTGCTACACCGAAACCATTAGTGACGACAACCAATGCAAAGAAGTGTAAAACTTGGTGTCCGGAGCATAAATCTTGGACGGCTGATCAGTGGAAACACGTCATATGGTTCGACGAGTCAATATTTTCGTTATTTCCAACATCGGGCCAGGTTTATGCCTGGAGAACGCCAAAAGAAGCCTACAATCCTGATTGCTTGATTCCAACGGTTAAGTATGGAAGTGTGACGGTGTGGGCAGCCATATCATGGTACTCTGCTGGTCCCATCATCACTCCCAAAGGCCGTGTTACAGCCAACGATTATGTGAAAATTGTAGGTGATCAGATACACCCATGATTCAAACGTTGTTCTGCAACAATGGTGCCATATTTCAGGACGGTAATGCACCCATTCACACAGACAGGACTGTTCAGTCGTGGTATGAGGAGCACGCAACTGAACCGCACCACAGTCCCAGGACTTTATCGAAGCCCTGTGGGAGGTATTGGAGCGCCGACTCCGGAGCAGATTTTCGCCTCCCTCGTCACTACAGGAGTTGGAAGAGGTTCTGATCGAAGAGTGGCATAACATTCCACTGAAGCCTATACAATCATTACATGCCCGTATTCCAAGAAGAAGAGCAGCTGCATTACGGGCAAATGGGGTCCAACCCCTTTATAAATAAACAATTCCCAAGTAAGTAGGTGCTACGATTATATTACCTATCCCCTGTATATGCCAGCTGCTATCACAGCTGACGTTCAGGCTACAGCAGGGAAACCAACAAGCTCGCACACTAACGCAAGAAACAAACCGACAACACTACCTTAAACTACGAATCCGATGTATGACCTATCGAACACTAACTGATGATGAACCCACCTGTTATAGGTATGCTGATGCTGGTCGTCGAAAAGCCAATGCCCGTACCTAGCGGAGCCGCCGAGTAACATCACTTCACAACGTCAAAGGTATCCGCCTGTATGACACCCACTACTACCAAAACCTAGCCTTGCAGCAAGAAATCCGCTACTGCCCTTACAACGCGACCCAACTATCGCAGAGGTTTTTTCCTTTGGCTCTTGCCTTGGCACTTTTTTTCCTCTGCCCTTCAAACCGCTACCCCTCGTTCAACTTTCGACCCAATGTATCTCCAGATAAGCGCATATTAATGGTTAATTACAACCAGACATACGCGAACATCGCTGTACCCTCATCCTGTGAGACCTTACTTAGTGAAAACTAACCAACATACAGAGATGGCGGTAGACCTTTTGTGTTGGCCATCATGCCGATGTGGGCGTGCAGCAGGACCACCTCATCATCATTTTCATCATCATCATAGAAAAAACTTAATACTACACTATCCATGTATTTACATGAGTCACCTACACAATATATATATGGAAATGAGCGTATGGCATCGTTGGCCGGAAGGCCCCTATATGGGGAAGTTCGGCCACCAAGTGCAAATCTCATTTCATTCGACGCCACATTGGACGACTTGCGCGCCGGAGATGAGGATGAAATGATGATGACAACACAACAACACAACACCCAGTCCCCGAGCGGAGAAAATCTCCAACCCAGCCGGAAATCGAACCCGGGCCCACTTGCATGGGAGGCGAGCACGTTACCACTCAGCTAAACAGGCGAACACCTACAGTCTAGAAATACCCATACGACACAACTTTCAAAATTCTGAAAGGAAAGGAGCCAATATGCAGCAAGGAGGAAAGCCATTCCTATCAGCTGCCTGAAATCATCCCCTGGTATATCCAAGCCAGCAATGCCCTACGACATTTACTTATGTGTTACTATAGGTTATCCGTCTTGAGCTGACTGTAGTTTAATTAAAAATAATTACAACAGACGCGTTTCGCTTTTATTTATAAAGCATCTTCCGTGGTTATTGGTATATCTTTACATATTCTGCTCCTTCCCTACTTGCTAGCAGACTTCGAACACATTTACATTTGGCAGTTTTTGCCGTACTCCAGTATTTCTTGCGCTGCATTATTTTCACTTCACTTTCTAAAACTGTTGCTCATTCCGCGTTGCAAAACTGTTGCTAATTAAATTGCAGTCAGCTCAAGGCGGATAACCTATAAAAACAGATTTTCACAGCTGCTGCGGAAGGTGGCCACGCAAACACATTTTCTTATTTTAGGATTGGATTGTTTGGTGAAGGAGATCAGACAGCGTGGTCATCGGTCTCATCGGATTAGGAAAGGACGGGGAAGGAAGTCGGCCGTGCCCTTTGAAAGGAACCATCCCGGCATTTGCCTGGAGTGATTTAGGGAAATCACGAAAAACCTAAATCAGGATGGTCGGACGCGGGATTGAACCGTCGTCCTCCAGAATGCGAGTCCAGTGTCTACGTATTTTAGGACTTAAGCAATACCGTGTCTAAAGGAGTAACCAAGAGAGGTTGTGCCCCGTCACTAGCGAACTTGTCGTTGACGGGACGTTTAACCCTAATCTTCTTTTCTTTCTAAATCCTGTAAGTGATGCACAGCGCTATGGATTACGTGATTAGGGAGGTTAGTTATAATTTTTTCGAACACTTGTTATCTCAGTGAGTTAATCATACAACGCCACTGTATTCACGGTACTAGATGCAACCAGTTTCATTAGCAGCATCAATAAATCGAAACACACTCAACGGAAGATATTCCTGTCCGTAGGTTGACAGCCACCCGGAGACGAAAAATGTATCCGAAACCAGTAATCCCCACTGTGAAATACTCCAAGCCGTCGGTTTCGGCAGTAATATTTTTTCTGCGCTTAGCAGAATGAACGATGTGATTTGGCCTGTTACTGCCACTTATTTCCAACTGGATGTGAGCGATTCGACGGCCGCCGCATATACGCCGAGCAATCACGTTTTACGACTGCACCTCGCGCAGCAGTAGATTTATCTGCAGGCGACACGACACGCCGCTACGAAATCCCGCTGTTGCTGCTGCCATCTGTGGCGTTATTGCCTGCCGCCGCGGCTCTAAACATAATATTACAGTCCGTGACTAACCTCTGAACAAAACGAGCGTCGCGATCGTCTGTGACGATAAATGGGAGACACATATCAAGGGTGACATCGGAAAAAATGTCTTACCTTTAGAATCTAGCCAGGTGGCGCGAACGATCGACGCTAGACTCCCATTTGTAGAAGCTTCAACGTCTGTCTGAAGTCGTCGTCACACGGGCCGTGCATTCGAACGTCACCGTTGACCACACCGGGTTCAACATGCTGCTGAATGCTTAGACACGATGGTTTTTGCTCGGGTCCCATGTCATTTCTGGAAACCCAGAATCTACTCTGTAGGAATCAACATGGATTCCGGAAACAGAGCTCGTGTGAGACCCAACTCGCTTTATTTGTTCACGAGACCCTGAAATTATTAGATACAGGGTCCCAGGTAGATGCTATTTTCCTTGAATACAGTTCCGCACTGTCGTCTGATAAACAAAGTAAGAGCCTACGGAATATCAGACCAGCTGTGTGGCTGGATTGAAGAGTTTTTAGCAAACAGAGCACAACATGTTGTTCTCAATGGAGAGACGCCTACAGACGTTAAAGTAACATCTGGCGTACCACAGGGGAGTGTTATGGGACCGTTGCATTTCACAATATACATAAATGGCTTAGTAGATAGTGTCGGAAGTTCCATGCGGCTTTTCGCGGATGATGCTGTAGTATACAGAGAAGTTGCAGCGTTAGAAAATTGCAGCGAAATGCAGGAAGATCTGCAGCGGATAGGCACTTGGTGTAGGGAGTAGCAACTGACCCATAACATAGACAAATATAATGTATTGCCAATACATAGAACGAAGGATCCTTTATTGTATGATTATATGATAGCGGAACAAACACTGGTAGCAATTACTTCTGTAAAATATCTGGGAGTAAGTGTACGGAACGATTTGAAGCGGAATGATCGTATAAAATTAATTGTTGGTAAGGCGGGTGCCAGGTTGAGATTCATTGGGAGAGTCCTTAGAAAATGTAGTCCATCAACAAAGGAGGTGGGTTACAAAACACTCGTTCGACCTATACTTGAGTATTGCTCATCAGTGTGGGATCCGTACCAGTTCTGGTTGACGGAGGAGATAGAGAAGATCCAAAGAAGAGCGGCGTGTTTCGTCACAGGGCTATTTGGTAAGCGTGATAGCGTTACGGAGATGTTTAGCAAACTCAACTGGCAGACTCTTCAAGAGAGGCGGTCTGCATCGCGGTGTAGCTTGCTGTACAGGTTTCGAGAGGGTGCGTTTCTGGATGAGGCATCGAACATATTGCTTCCCCCTGCTTGTACCACGTTCTTCCCGCGAACCATACGCGAGTGGAACAGGAAAGGGAAGTAATGACAGTGGCACGTAAAGTACTCTCCGCCACACACGGTTGGGTGGCTTGCGGAGTATAAATGTAGATGTAGATGTGGCTTGTGCATACGGTACGCGCGTCTCAACTTGGTATACGCGATCGCAGCGGAATGCTGCCACTGCAAGTGACTCAGCACGGCTCTACACACTGGCCCCACGACTGCCGGCTGCCCGTGATAAACGTCCAGAGCCATGTCGCTACCTCAGCAACCTCGTGCTGCTCCCGTAGTCATATCAGCATCCGCGGGGGCCAAGCGCTGTTGTCGGCGCGTTGCAGCCAGGGCGTGCACTTCTCCTTGCCTTGCTGCAATGTCGAACAAGAAACATGTTGTTTTTTGATGAATTCTTCTCGGGTTATCAGCTGAGAGGTGGCGTCGTCTTGTCGCAACGTTTCGTTGAGTTTCGTACCCATCATATTCTGGCGATGAAGATCACTTAGTCAGAAGATGGTGGGTACGAAACTCATCGGAACGTTGCGACAAGACGACGCCACGACTGATAACCCGAGAAGAATTCATCAGTGGAATACGCCGAGAAAGACTGCAATCGCATATCTTTCCAGAATGGGAGCTTCTGTAAAGTTTGGAAGGCAGGAGACGAGGTACTGACAGAAGTAAATCTATGAGGACGGGGCGTGAGTCGTGCTTGGGCAGCTCAGTTGGGCGCCCGTCGCCTGGCGGTTCGCATACCGGAAAAAAAAATCAAAAAATGAAAAAAATATAAGTCAGCACGGTAGCTCAGCGTGCTCGGTAGAGGGCTAGCTGCCCTCTGTATAAAAAAAAAAAAAAAAAAAAAAAAAAAAAAAAAAAAAAACTGAGTTACTGGATCAACAACGAACTGAAACGGGTGTATCTCGACTTCCGCCCAGAGGCGATACAACAAAAAGAAAACGAACAAAATGAGATTAAAAAAAAAGTTGGTAGAGCACTTTCCCGTGAAAGGCAGAGGTCCCGAGTTCGAGTCTCGGCCCGGCACACAGTTTTAATCTGCCAGGAAGTTTCAATCGCATATGTTGTTTTTTTAACCCTTTCAGTTATGGCGTCCCCATATTAAGACATACTATATAAATACTTAGTATATTAAAATGAGTTAATTTTTACCATTCGTGATCGTTGTCCTCATATTGGTACAATCAGAGAGTTTATTTGAGAACAGTGTAGAGATCTTCTGTAAATCTGTGGTGCCACAAAACAAAATTGAATGTGCACAGTCACATGGACGCTTCCCAGTAATCTTTGTACCTCCCATCAGTTGGTTAATATATTCTGAGGTTAGGTAAAAAAAAAATTATTTGTGCGTAGGAAGGTGCATTCTTGAAGGTGAAAACTAAACATGTCTATCGGAACGAAAGGTGACTTTTTTTACCTTTATACGTCTGTCTGAACGAGGACGTTGTGATTGAAAGGTTGTAATAGCATAGAAATTTAGGATGTTATTTCGCTGTCTTTTTAGTTATCTTACGGCGATTTCACAATGTCCCAAGATAGACGAAGGCCACTTACAGAAGAGGAAGAAGTTATAGGGCGAAATTACAAAGAAATGAATACTCCCTAGCTGCATACAGGCGTTGATATAAGTCAACGGAGACAGTTTAAAATGCGTGCCCCGACCGGGACTCGAACCCGGGATCTCCTGCTTACATGGCAGACGCTCTATCCATCTGGGACACCGAGGACACAGAGGATAGTGCGACTGCAGGTAAGTATCTCTGGCACGCCTCCCGCGAGACCCACATTCGCTACTTTTTGTTCCGTACGATATTCATAGTGCCTCTACCCATTATACTCATTACTCGCGGCTTTACTGCCGATTCGGACTCTGTTTGTGCATCCGCACAGAAGAAGATGGTCAAATGGCCGGTGAGCCTTATATATATATATATATATATATATATATATATATATATATATATATATATATATATATATATATATATATATGAAGATGGTACCTGTTCTATCGGACATGTCTGAAAGAACAGATACCATCTCCATACATATAAAGTTATAGAGCTCCTCACGTCATCTGAAACTGACTATCTATCCGATGATCCTTGTGATAATTTTGGACAGGAGGACAATGATGAGGGTAATGTTAGACGTTTCGTATCATACGGTATCTTGTAAGTTGAGTAGCTCAGATGCGAAGCTCGCTAAGTGCATGATAAGTGACACTGAGATAATCACGATACACTCGTCCCATCCAAACGACAATGCATTGGCAGCGAGAATGTTATTGATGCTTACGAATTTGTTACAGCGCAGCCAACCTAAAGCTGAATAAGAAAAATATCCACTCTAATCGTAACAGACTGAAATGTAGCTTTGAATGTGCAGATTGGTAAGTCTGATGTCTGTTCACGCGCTTTGCATCCGGATATGGCAGGGAAACAGCAGCGCCTATTGGGCATTTAGTGGGCTTTGCACCCTAAGACAACATGCAGTTAGTTGCTCTTGAAACCGAACACGATTATTGACAACCATTTTCGACGGTTTATAGCCGGTTTTGCATCCTGAAACATATTCCATCATGTGAGCGCTGAAAAAATCGTTACGGTCGTGTGCCCACCTCAAAATAGACATAAAATGAATTTAGCAGCATTTTAATCGGGGCTAGTCATATATGCGTTTTTTATGAGTTTTTCTTTTTGTAATACAATTTTTTATTATAGGTTCTGGTCATCCCCTTACCATTAGAATTAGGTATCCTAAAAATAATACCCTTGATTTGCTTCACTTTACGGCAAGTGTGGCGAAAGTACTGACAAAAACAGATAAGCCAGCTGCCAGGAGCAGGAGGTGTCACACTAGTGAGAGTCCAATGCCACCTCCAAGTACTTCAAAACGAGCCAATGCGGAAGTTCGTCCAGAAGTGATGTTCGTTTGGACAATGTTGGGCGTCTTCCAGTGGTCAGCGACAAAAAAATAATTTTACAGGTGCAAGAAACTGGGTTGCAAAGGCAAAACCAAATTTTATTGTGTAAAATGTAACATTCACTCACGCCCACACCATCGTCACCTTGACCTGTCCTCAACCTCCACTTAACGTAACGTCTGATGTCCCAGGCATTAAATTGCTAATCGACGCTGAGAGGTCGCTTATGTAGTATGAGTATCTCTATCAGGGTGATTCAACTTGCACCTGCCACTGGGTTTTGTGCTACCCGCAACGCCTTCCAATACCACACGCAAGATTTTCACATTCTCTCTCTCGTTATAGGCAAACTTCTAGTCCTGCAGAAAAAATAAACAGGACCTTTATGTTGGAAATTTAATGTAGTTAAATTCTCTACTGGCGTTTTCGCTAGAAGCAATAGTTTTTGAATTATTCAAGAAAATGTATAAAAGTAACCTTAAAAAGCCTTTTTCTTGAATAACTCGAAAACCGTGGCCCTCCAGTTTAAACGTATCACTATATAAAATTTAGCTGCATTAAATATCTTACAAAAAGGTCCTGTTCATTTCTTCTGTAAGACTACAAGTTTGTACATAGTGAGCGACAGATTATGAAAATCTAGCACATGGTGTTTCAAGGTTGTATAAAACCTGGTAGTAGGGCCAGCTGAACCACCAAGTATATAAAAAGCCATGTCCTGACTGACTGACTCATTCACTAACAGACTTGTCAGTGCACAGCCGAATCTACTAAGGACAAAAACTTGAAATTAGGAGAGGTTGTTCATCTTATACTGTAGGCATCGTATAAGAAGGGATTGTTCGAAATTCTCCTCCTAAGGGGATGAAAAGTTGTATGAAAATATGTCGCTGTTAAGACTATTTTGAAACTAGAAGTACGGTCGTGGTCAGAAACAAGGAAAAAATGATTCAGCATATTTGGTAATATATCAAAAATGGTTCAAATGGCTCTGAGCACAATGGGACTTAACATCTGTGGTCATCAGTCCCCTAGAACTTAGAACTACATAAACCTAGCTAACCTAAGGACATAACACACATCCATGCCCGAGGCAGGATTCGAAGCTGCTACCGTAGCGGTCACGCGGTTCCAGACTGAAGCGCCTAGAACCGCACGGCCACACCGGCCGGAAATGGTAATTTATCCCCTATGAGGTGAAATAATTGGTGAATTTTTTTTTGAAAGCAAATCACATTTAAAGAAGTACTAAAGCATTTTATAGGTACGTGTATGAAAATTGGTATTTGGCTTCTCGACTGGAAGTAAAACAAAATATATGTGTTTCAACGGTTTTTGAAACTGAACCTCAAGTCGGTTGAAATATGAGATGAACAGTTTTATGGAGATATTTCATTATGAAAGCATTTCCGAAGTTAAATCTATGAAAATTTCTATTTATCTTCTCTGTTACAGATAAGAAACAATGTGTTTCAGTGTTGTTTGAAATTCAACCCGTAATGAGATGAAATAGGACCTGACTGATTCATTGACTCATCGTCGCCTAGTGCAAGCCTCTGAGAATAGAAACTTCAGATTTGGAGAGGGTGTTGATCCTATACTGTCGGCATCGCTTAAGACAGACTTGTTCGAAATTTCACCCTTACGGGGGTGAAGTAGTGGATGAAAGGTTTTTTGAAAATATGTCGCTATCAACGAAATTTTGAAGCAAGAAGTATGAAAATTGGTATTTGCTTTCTCGGTCAGAAATAAAAAAAAAACATTCTTCAGAATTTCTGGAAATTCAACCCCTAACGGAACGTGATAATGGGTCATAGTTTTTTCAAAGTTTTTTTGATAATAAATCATTATTGAAGTACTAATAAATCATTTTTAAAGCTACATCTATGAGAATTGCTATTTGGATAAAAAAAAAATATGTCTCAGTGTTTTTGGTAGTTCAGCCCCTAAGAGGGTGAAATAACGGATGAAAACTTTGATGAATATATTTCATTATGAAAGCGTTTTTAGGCTAACCATACGAAAATTTGTATTTGGCTTCTCAATTAGAAATAAAAAAAAGTACGTTTTTCGGTGTTTCTGAAAATTTAACTCTTATGGTGGTAGAAAGAGGAATGGAATTTTTTTTGGAAATAGTGCATAACGGAAGAATTTTTGAAATGAAATCGCTGAAATTTTGCATTTGGCTTTTTGGTTAGAAACAAAAAAATACATTTTTTGTAAGTCAGCCCCTAAAGGAGTGAAATACGGCGTGAAAATTTTTGTGGAAGCATTCCGTTTCGTTAAAACATTTTTGGAGTTGACTTCTAAAGGAATATGTGTTAGGGAAGTGTCACCACAAGCAACTCAGAAGCAGGATTAAAGAAGAGCTCCGACTCTAGCTGCTAGACTCGCTTTTTGATCAGAAGTACATTCGGAAAAGAGCATGCTTAGCAACCGCGAGCGAAACGGCGTGCGCTAAGCTAGTCTTCTATAAACCGCCCACCCAAACGGCACGTGTAAGTCACTCTTCAGCTCACATGTGACTCTGCGGGGATGGTACAGCTTTGCTTTAGGAACGGGTAGGCCTCTTCTGAAGGGCCAATCAGAGAGCTGGCAACGTATTTTTCAATGTTGGATGTTAGGGCCTAGAGCAAAGTCGACGTTCTAAGATGGAGTTCAGAGCAGTACTATGGATAGGCCAATCCATGTCAGGAAAGTTACTGCCCAAAAACCGCTGCCTCACAGACGCTGCTTTATGAAGCAATGCACTCTCATGACGATACAAATAATCTTCATCTCCAAGTCGTTGCTGTAAAACGTGTGCACATCCTTCCGCGTTTTTCGTTTTCTTAAGGGGACCTCGTCCTAGCCACGAGAAACACCCCTATCCTGTAACATAAGTGCCTCCGTAGTTCACTGGCGGCACTAAACATGATAGCAGGTAACGTTCTCCAGGCATTCGACAAACCCAAACCCTTCAGTCTGACTGCCACACGATATACCCTGAAGCATCACTCCAAATAACTTGTTTCTAGTCATCCATTTCCTAGTAGTGTCTGTGTATACACACATATCACCCCGGTTCCCAGAACTCCTGAAGATAGACGTTGACTTTGTATATTGTAACATAGAGACAGTCCCTTTGACTGTTCAGAGATAACAGTAAACCCGCCCAAAGATGTGAACAACCATTCATGAGGAGCGCTTATTAGACGGAGGGGTACGACAGCCGATCAGTCCCAGTCATTCCACCAGGAACGAGGTACAAGGCTTGAATTATCTGTAGATCAAACCATGCCTAGATGGTCAATACCGCGGTTCGTTCGCGTCCGCGAGATACAGAGAGACAGGAACTGTCGATGACATGCCTCGCTCAGGCCGCCCTAGGGTTACTACTGCAGTGGATGACCGCTACATACGGATTATGGCTCGGAGGAATCCTGACAGCAACAGGAGTCGTGTTACGACTCAAACTGTGCCCAATAGGGTGCATGATGTGCAACTTCACCCCCCACGTCCCTGGTGAGGTCCAACTTCGCAACCACGACACCATGCAGCGCGGTACAGATGGGTCCAACAACACACCGAATGGACCGCTCAGGATTGGCATCATGTTCTCTTCACCGATGAGTGTCGCATATCCCTTCAACCAGACAATCGTCGGAGACGTGTTTGGAGGCAACCTGGTCAGGCTGAACACCTTAGACACACTGTCCAGCGAGTGCAGCAAGGTGGAGTTTCCCTGCTGTTTTGGGTGGGCATTATGTGGGGCCGACGTACGCCTCTGGCCGTCATGGAAGGATCAGTAACGGCTGTACGATAAGTGAACGCCATCCTCCGACCGATAGTGCAACCATATCGGCAGCATATTGGCGAGTCATTCGTCTTCATGGACGACAATTCGCGCCCCCATCGTGCACATCCTGTGAATGACTTCCTTCAGGATAACGACAACGCTAGACTAGTGTCGAGCATGTTCTCCAGGGATGAACCCTATCGAACATGCCTGGGATGGATGGAAAAGCGCTGTTTATGGACAACGTTACCACCAACCACTCTGAGGGATCTAAGCCGAATCGTCGTTGAGGAGTGAGACAATCTCGACCAACAGTACCTTCCTGAACTTTTGCATAGTATGCCACGACGAATACAGGCATGCATCAATGAAAGAGGACGTGCTACTGGGTATTAGAGGTACCGGTGTGTACAGCAATCTGGACCATCACCTCTGAAGGTCTCGCTGTGTGGTCGTACAAATGGAATGTGTGGTTTTCATGAGCAATAAAAAGAGTAGAAAGGATGTTTATGTTGATCTCTATTCCAATTTTCTTTACAGGTTCCGGAACTGTCGGAACCGAAGTGATGCAAGACTTTTTTGATGAGTGAATAACCTCTAGCATCGCTGAGCCCAGATTGCAGGAATGTGTAGCTTATGAGGAGCCACCTGTTCTTTTTAACTCCCTACGCACAGTCAACGTGCCAGTTGGACTGCCGGTAGCACTTTCGAACTCAAAAGTGATCCCGTCGCCTGATTTCATGCGATTATTGACAATGACCCTCCGCAAGGTCGACGGTACTCGTCCGTCAGTAGATGAGGTGCGCCTGATCATGCATTCGTGTTTCCACTTCACAGCCATGCCACCAGGAATGATCCAAATTTCATAGATGTTTTTATTACTCAGGTGACATATAATGAGCTCTCCTTGTCGACACTTTGTGCTGTTATTGGTTCTCTACTGGCAACACAGTACTCCCCGTCTCGTTTTACAGTGGCAGAACCTCCTCACGTGACATCCAGTGGTCAATTCCACATTACACGGGGGTTTCCGGACACTTCTAATCTGATAGTGTGTATTAGCTCTAATTGGGTACGGCTAGCTTAAGGTTTCCTTTCATTTTATTACTAAAAATTAGTAGTTTCGCTCATGCCACATTCGGACTTGGTAACCGAGAACAAAAGCAATACAAAATTAACAAGTTTCATGTATGAACGACGAACTTCCATCGTCAAATTTGGAACATCCGAAATAAAATTGATTTCCAGTAGATGTTAAATCACACATCGAAGCGAGGTATCAACTGTCACTTGGGGTCAGTGGCTTATCCTGATAAAATCGGCAACCTGGTCATGGAATTTATTTCCTTTATTAATAACTCATTTCTGGTATCTTACGAGCAGAGGAAAATTGTAATGTGAACACGTAATCCAAGCACTGATTTAATAATGAAGATAATAATATTATCAGTGGGAGGCGTAATATAATTAATGGAAAACGACACTTCGTACCATAAATATATACGGGTAACATAAATTGTGTTAAAAATAGATTTACAGCTTTCAGCTGTGTCATGTATCGTTGACAGCCTCCGGCAAAACGATCGCCAGAGTGCTGTCAAAAATTTCTCCCATCTCATCCTCAGCTGAATAAAATCAAAGACCGGCATCGACATTAATTGAACAAGAACTGGCAGGTAACCCAAATCCATCAACGACCGTAAAAAAAGAGAGCCATAACGGGCTGTCAGTTGATGGAATACGCAAGTTATCTCTTTATATGTATGTAAATATTTCCTCAAAAGGAAAACAGAAATCACAAAACTGTCAGATAATAAAAAGCAGAAGCGTTGTTCAGAGAGTTCAGTGGAAGCATCTGTTTGGGACTGTAGATCAACGAACTCGGGAGGTAACCATGAGTGACGTTTGTAATACGATGAGGGCGGAAGAGCATCCAGGAAGTAGCAGGTTCTCGAAAACAGGACGATTGAGTTTGTTTTATCGACGGTTAGAAAGCTTTGACGATGTGGAACGAAAACTCGCTTAGGGGACGAAAAGGCTTCCTTTTTATAGCTCATTGATCAATGTGTCGTCGAAACAGTAGATTGAAAAAGGAAAACTGAAACCTTTAATTCCGAATTTCAAAACGTTTTCTTTACAAGCTACATGAAACGATTTTTCTGGCTTTGGGGCCCACTTGCGAAAGGAACAGGGAATATTGGCAGGTTGAGGGAGAAAAGATTATGTTTGCTGCTTGAAACTACGATAGTGATTTACTGTGGCTCTGGCAGTACTATGCGGCAAATTATGGATTTCTACTTTTGTTTCGATATAACATGACTGAAAATAACCATGAAAAGAAATACGTAGCTTCAACTTCAGAAATATGTGAACTGTCGACATAGATATTTATTTAAGTAATAATGTACCCTAGAAATATTTACTATAAGAAATGTGTTAATAATATTGTGGATCTCTGAGATGAAAAATCATTTGAATAAATCGAAATTATCTGCACTAATAAAATTCAATAAATATGAACTCATAGTAACTGATTTAAGCCAAAGGACTGAACAATTTTCCGTGCTTTTCATACTTCCTTATACAAGTTACTAATCGTACACAAACAATTCATTAATTTATAATGAATAAATAAAGAACGTTAGGTACCACTTGAATACATAAGACTCTTCCATGGAACGAAAGGAACCTCAATATCAATATGCAAAAGTACAGCTTCCAAACTGTATAGCCTCCACTTTTTACAGTTATAAGCAATTCAAACAGGTTCCATTACGGCTTTTATAATGATGTATGCCACAAGACTGACTTCCGTTTAAAAATTGTGTGCATTTTTTCTCATTAGCCCCATAAAGTGGAAGATTAACATTTGGTGACAGGACTTCTCATCCTTGTAGGTGCGATGCTATAGTTCTGCTTGATTTTTGGAAGACCCAAGTCTCCTGCGAGGTCACTTAGCAGATTTCGGGTTAGTCTGAGCTTCTTGCCATAAGACAAAGCAGTGTCGAAATTTCGGTTTTTTATAGTGCTATGCAAAACAGAATGAGTTTCGCACACTGTGGACGAAAAGGTCGACCCAGATGAATAACACCCGATGCTGAGGAAAGGGTGTTACACATTGTACACGAACATCCAAGTACTTCAGCAAAGAGGACTGCTACCCAAGAGCGTGTCCTGAGTCTTAGCAGTGTGTAGCGGATTTTACATCGGCAAGTACTCTATTCATATCATCTCCAGCGAGTGCAATCCCGAAACAATACAGACTTCCCTCCTAGAGAGAATTTCTGTCAATGAGTGCAACAACAGTTTACCATGGATCCCCTGTTTGTAAGCAGCATTCTGTTCTCGGATGAGGCTGGATTTTTAACTGCCATAACTGTCACATTAGGGCCTATGTCAATTCTAATACAACGAATGTATCACATCAACAGCGTTATTCGTTTAACGTCTGGGCAGGACTGCTCGGAAACAGCATAATTGGACCACACTTCCTATGAGAGAGAGTACCCAGAGAGCGGTACGTGCGGTTTCTGTGGACTGTACTTCCAGAGCTACGTGATGACGTCCCACTAACCAACGCCTGAACATGTGGTCCAGCTCATTTTCATTTAAGAGTGCGCCGGCTTCTACACTACTGGCCATTAAAATTGCTACACCACGAAGATGTGTTACAGACGTGAAATTTAACCGACAGGAAGACGATGCTGTGATATGCAAATGATTAGTTTTTTAGAGCATTCACACAAAGTTGGCGCCGGTGGCGACACCTACAAAGTGCTTAAATTAGGAAAATTTCCAACCGATTTCTTATACACAAACAGCAGTTACCGGCGTTGCCTGGTGAAACGTTGCTGTGATGCCTCGTGTAAGGAGGAGAAATGCGTACGATCACGTTTCAGACTTTGATAAAGATCAGATTGTAGCCTATTGCGATTAGAGTTTATCGTATCGCGACATTGCTGCTCGTGTCTGTTCGAGATCCAATAACTGTTAGCAGAATATGGAAGCAGTGGTTTCAGGAGGGTAAAACCGATGCCGTGCTGGATCCCAATTGCCTCGTATCACTACCAGTCGAGATGACAGGCATCTTATCCGCATGGCTGTAACGTATCGTGCAGCCACGTCTCGATCCCTGAGTCAACAGATGGGGACGTTTGCAAGACAACAACCATCTGCACGAACAGTTCGACGATGTTTGCAGCAGCATGGACTATCAGCTCGGAGACAATGAATGCGGTTACCCTTGACGCTTCATCGCAGACAGGAGCGCCTGCGATGGTGTGCTCAACGACAAACCTGGGTGAACGAATGGCAAAACGTCATTTTTTCGGATGAATCCAGGTCCTGTTTAGAGCATCATGATGGTCGCATCCATGTTTGGCGACATCGCGGTGAACGCACATTGGAAGCGTGTATTCGTCATCGCCATACTGGCGTATCACCCGGCGCGATGCTATGGTTACACGTCTCGGTCACCTCTTGTTCGCATTGACGGCACTTTGAACAGTGGACGTTACGTTTCAGATGTCTTACGACCCGTGGATCTACCCTTCATTCGATCCCTGCGAAACCCTACATTTCAGCAGGACAATGCACGACCGCATGTTGCAAGACCTGTACGGGCCCTTTTGGATACAGAAAATATTCAACTGCTGCCCTGACCTGCACATTCTCCAAATCGCCACAGACTGAAAACGTCTGGTCAATGGTGGCCGAGCAACTGGCCCGTCACAATACGCCAGTCACTGCTCTTGATGAACTGTGGTATCGTGTTAAAACTTCATCGGCAACTGTACCTGTACAAGCCATCCAAGCTCTGTTTGACTCAATGCCCAGACGTATCAAGGCCGTTATTACGGCTAGAGGTGGTTGTTCTGGGTACTGATTTCTCCAGATCTATGCATCCAAATGGCGTGACAATATAATCACATGTTAGTTCTAATATAATATATTTGTCTAATGAATTCCCGTTTATCATATGCATTTCTTCTTGGTGTAGCAATTTTAATGGCCAGTAGTGTAACTCGGGCGTATGGTCAACATTGATAGGTAGAGAAGGGCCTGTGTGATGACCTGCAAGGTCTCCGGATTTAAATTCCATGGATTTCTGTGTCTGGCGTCATGTCAAATCACGGTCTACGCTACCGAGGTCAACTCTCTTTAGGAATTAGCTTGCTGACTGAAGCAGCCTTCCAGCATTTACAGAATTCTCCAGAACTGCCTGAGGGGAATAGCAACACATTTCAGAGATAAGTTCAATGTCGCATTCAGATGCATGGACAACTACTTTAACGTTTAGAGACGCCATGTGTTCCCAGATGTTGATGAATCACAACAGAATATGTGTTGTTTCTCGACAACGATTGGTTTGTGGACCCATGTTTGTTGGAGCTTTTTAGCTAGCCTTTGACTGCACTTTCAATGTGTGAATTACTGACCATCACCTCTGAAACACCCTGTACCTACAACGCAGTGCGACACGGACGCAGGTTTATAAGCGCCTACATGTAGGGAGGATATTAGTGTGGCAGTAGCGTCTTTCCAAAGGGTGAACTACGGTGATGTTATTACCAAATTCGTCCAGACAGACCAACGTGCTGCCATTCTGTGTTGGCTGCTGAAACACAGACACTGGTAGACATCCATCGGAGAATGAAGAATGCGTATCGGGAACCATGTCTGCCGAAGAACACAGTTTTGGAATGGTGCGCCAAGTTCCGCGATTCAACACAAGACGCCGGTCGATCTGGGAGGCGAACCTCGTCCGTTATGGACATTCAAGTGGGAGTCACTCGAACGCCCGCCATACAGTCCTGATATCTTCCCACGAGACTGTCACGCCTCCGGAACTTGAGAAAAGTCTTGAAGGGTCGAAGATTCCTGACGGACGAGAATATACAGCAGGCAGTTATAGGACTTATTCGAGCGGCAAGACTCTGTGTTTTACCAAAGGGGTATCTTCATCCTGGCGCATCGCTGGAAAGATTGCCTCTAGGCTCAAGGCGATTTTGCCTGGTTGGTATACCGATTATGGTCTGTACAGTCATCGAATGGAAACTTTTTGATCGCATGTTATAGATTTTAACTGTTACAAGGTGTAATCATTAAAGCCGCAGGCAACTAACGTGGTTACCATACTAAATGCTAGTAGGTGTAACGAAGAATGAAATATGGCTGTCAGCAAAAGAACTGACACTGATTGACACGAATCAGGTAACGTGACACGAAAGTAGAGCACGTTTCGAGTACGACTTGCTCCTGGGCACTATTAACATTTTGAAAAGTCCGTTGTATGCCGTTGTTGTTGTGATTGTTGATGACGTTGTGGTCTTCGGTTCGAAGAGTGGTTTGAGGCGTTTGAACCAGCTTACGATAGTTACACGTTTGTCTCCCTCTACAATTTGTATCCCACTCACTCTCCTTCGTTACCAAATTAAATGATTAGTGAGACACCTTGTGTTCAGTCAATCCGTGCTTTCAGATAATTATGCTGTTTCCTCTCCAACTGACTCAGGACTTCTTCATTATTGTCCGTATCAGCCCATGTAATCAAATGGTTCAAATGGCTCTGAGCACTATGGGACTTAACATCTGAGGTCATCAGTCCCCTAGAACTTAGAACTACTTAAACCTAACTAACCTAAGGACATCACACTCATCCATGCCCGAGGCAGGATTCGAACCTGTGGCCGTAGCGGTCGCGCGGTTCCAGACTGAAGCGCCTAGAACCGCTCGGCTACACTGGCCGGCCGAGTCTGTGGTGAGTGGCCTATGAATTGGCGCGGGATTTGTTGCCTTTAGACCTGCCTACGGGATATTCGAAGTCAATCCTAGTCATCAACACGTTGTTATCACCGGAGGTTGACTGGCTGTGACGTTTTTCTGTGACTTGAAGTTTCAACCGAACACTACTTACGTGATGGCACGTGAAAAAGCCCAGTGACGGAGAGTCCCATGCGTCTCGCGCCCACAATTTGACCTCAGTCTAGTGGCTTGATACTGATCCTGCCCTTGATGTCACACCAACGGCCTGTACAGTGACTGCTAGCATCTCAGTCATGCGTCACCTTGAACTGCTCCATTTGCCTCGGCGACAAGTGAGACTTTTTCCAGCACAATTGCCATCTTCAATTCAATTACTGTTGAGTGTTAAGTACGCGCTGCGGCGGAAGTGTAATCAGTTCTTCATTCACTGAATTATCTTGCCGTTGATCACGAAACCGCTCTCCGTAAAATCAGGGAACACCTGCTCCCTCGCAGCACAGGACGTGACAGTCCATTAGACCCCGGCGAGAAGCGGATGACCTCCATCCCCATTTTTTACCGTTGTCTGTACGTTACAGTGGTAAACAAGCCGTGCCTTCAGTAATTAATTCCTACCCACGGACGCCTCCTGCCCGCCGCATCTACAAACGCCCAACGCCTCGGCTCTGGCACTAAATTCTTGTATAAGACTCTACATATACATCTATGTGATTACTCTGCTATTCACAATTAAGTGCCTGGCATAGGGTTCAATGAACCACATTCAAGCTATCTCTTTACCGTTCCACCCTCGATCTGCGCGCGGGGAAAATGAGCACTAAAGTTTTTCTGTGTGAGCCCTGATTTCTCTTATTTTATGGTGATGATTATTTCTCCCTATGTAGGTGGGTGCCAACAGAATGTAATCCTCAGCATTTAGTGTTTGTACTATTTAATGTGTGTGTCAGAGTGTGACGGAGAAGTGACACACACACACACACACACACACACACACACACACACACACACACACACACACAGAGAGAGAGAGAGAGAGAGAGAGAGAGAGAGAGAGAGAGAGAGAGAGAATGCGTGTGTTCCAGTGTAGCTCTCGAATGCCTACAGCTGTTGCGACTAAACTTTGTGAATGTGTGACTTACTACGTGAAAAAACTGTTACTGTCTCACTAGGACAGCTCCAGCACTGCTGAGGATGGGGATAGGAGAACGAGTTGAGTGACTTGTAAACATGACTTTGAAGAGCCTGGAGAAATTACAACCACACAATACACACCGTGCTTAATATCTAGAGGGAGGAAATAGTCAGCAGATATGATACCGTTGCATTCGTAATAGTGGGGACGGTGATGGAAAGGAGACATGTTGAAACAACCGGGAAACCATTTATCTTAGTATCGAATCCGTTGTTTCTAGCATCACTAGGATGATGAGTGACAGTTCTAATGATGTTTCACTTCTGGGAGGTCAAGTACTACTGGGGTAGAAATGATAGTGAAGGGTGACTGTTACGTCCTAAATCCATTATCATAAGGTAAATGTTCAATTTGTTTCTAGCAGACGACAAACGCAGCAGTGATTTATATTTTCTTGGAGACCACTGCATCCATATCTCTACTTCTCTCTCTCTCTCTCTCTCTCTCTCTCTCTCTGGTAGAGTTTTTCTGCGAGGTAAGGGTTCGTCGTTTGAAAGCCGGAGCGTCTCTGACTTACACGAAAGACATTGTATCATGTCCCGTAAGAGTTCGGGTAATATGTGTGAATCCGAACGGAAGAAGGAGGTCATGGCCGGTATTGCCAGAACTACATACTTATATGGATATGTTGTCTGTTCTTTTGGACATGTGATGACCTGCAGCCGTCTAGAAATAAATTAGAATTATATATTAATACCGTCAGCTGCTGACGGGCGTTGATATATACGACGGTAGTCCCAAAAGTAAGGTCTCCTATTTTTTTAATAAATACATAGACCAGTTTATTTCTACAATGGTTTACATTGGTTTACTGCTTGAACATTTAGCTATTTTTCGACATAATCACCATTTCTGTCGATGAATATTTGTAGACGCTGTGGCAGTTTTTGTATGCCCATGTCATACCAGCTCGCCGCCATGCTGTTCAGAAAGTTATGAACCTCTTCTTTCACCTCGTCGTGAAAGCTGGATCGCTTTCCGGCCAAATGTTCTTTTAACCTAGGGAACAGGTGATAGTCACTGGGCGCCAAGTCAGGACTATAGGATGGGTGGGTGGTTATGTTCCACTGAAACTCTTGCAGCAGAGTAACGGTTTGCCGAGCGATGTGTGGGCGAACGTTGTCATGGAGAATGTCTACGCCCTTGCTCAAAATTGCTCTTCTCCGGTTCTGAATTGCCCGTTCCAGTTTTTTCAGAGTCTTACAGTACCTGTCAGCGCTAATTGTGGTCCCAGCGATTCAGCTCCGACAACGAGGTGAAAGAAGAGGTTCATAGCTTTGTGAACAGCATGGCGGCGAGCTGGTATGACATAGACATACAAAAACTGCCACAGCGTCTACAAAAATGCATCGACAGAAATGGTGATCATGTCGAAAAATAGCTAAATGTTCAAGCTGCAAACTAATTTAAACCACTGTAGAAATAAAGAGGTCTATGTAATTATTAAAAAAATAGGAGACCTTACTTTTGGGATTACTCTTGTAGCAAAGGGGACAGGTGAAAAGGTGTTGGGTAGGGACACTGCGAATGTAGTGTGTGGACATATAAGGTGAAAATGTGGGTCTGGCGGGAGGCGTGCGCGAGATAGTCCCTGCAGTCGCGGCATTCATCTGTGCCCTCGGTGACTTAGATGGATAGAGCGTCTGCTATGCAAGCAGGAGATCCCAGGTGCGAGTCCCGGTCAGCTCACACATTTTCACCTGTCCCCTTTGATATGTATCAACGCCCGTCAGCAGCTGAAGGTATTAATATATAATTGTAATTTCACACACGAAAGACGGTGAAGTTCGAGCCAATTTGACTTGGCGTCATAGGTATTTCTGCATGGTTCTGTGTTCTGATTGAAGAGAGGGCATTCGTTGGTGGATCTTTTAACGAGGTGGAGATGCCAATGAGGCCAGTTGCCACGCTATACCTATTCTCCAAAGACTGCAAATGCACTCCAAGAAAAAATAAAGAAATAAGTAAAAGAAGCAAAACGAAGAAATTAACCCAACGGGATGTCATTGGACGTAGTAGAACTGTCTTCAGCGACGTGTCCCGCTTCGAACTGAGCCCTGATGATCGGCGAAGACGCCCCGGACTGCAGTGGTATGCCAACCTGACTATCGCACGCCGTACGTCCCTACGTCCAGACAACGTGGAGTGGTTGTCAGGAGTGCCCTTTCTTTTCATAGCAGGACCCCTTTGGTCATCATCAACGGCACCAGTGGTATTCAACAATAACGTACGACACACTTTGTAGCCCTTCGTGGCAAGTCATCCTGGGCTTGCATTTCAGCAAGATAATGTCCGCCCGCACACGGGGAGTGTTTCTACTGCCTGTCTTCGTGCTTGCCAAACCCTACCTAGGCCAGCAAGGTCGCTGGATCTCTCCCCAAATTAACAATGTTTGGAGAATTATGGACAGGGTCCTCCAGTCAGCTTGGGAGTTTGATGGTGTGTAAGAGCCAGAGGTTAATCAACGCGTTATTGATTCGCTCAGTTTGTGAAGCTATTTCTCTGGAATAAGTCGTCCAATTCTGACATTGTAATCATTTGTTTGTCTGTACACGTAAATCAAACCGCCGATTTCCGCCTATTTCGGATAATTTCTTGGTAGTGCGTCTGCTTGTTTGTCTTTTCTTTTTTTGTTACAGTGTATCCTAATTCCAAATACCAGCACAGCAAAAATAGCTTCAGAATCCGATGCATTCTACTTTTCGATGGCAACATTCGCAGTATCTGTCGCTTGTACCTTTTGTACCATATGCTACTTGACGTGTATCAAGCTGCATCAAGGCGAACTTCTAGCAAAATAAAATACTGGCGGCCACGGCCAGAAATATCATAAAACTCTAGGGAGAGAGAGAAAAAAAAGACCGGACGAAGGACTTATCCCAATGGCATTAAAAGTGGTGGATGTGACGTACATGACAGACAAACAAATGATTACAATATCAGAAAAATTGTATGATTTAGTCTAGAGAAAGAGCTTCAAAAATTGAGCAAATCATTAACGGGTTGGCCCACGCCTAGCCTTTATGGAGGAAGTTATTCGACTTAGCAATGATTGACAGAGTTGTTCGATGTCCTCCTGTGGGATACCGTACCAAATTCTGTCCAGTCGTTGCGTTAAACCATAAAAATCTCGAGGGGGTTGGAGGGTGGTGCCCATAATGCTCCAAACGGAGACGTATCCAGCGACCTTGCTGCCCAAGGTAGCGCTTGGCAAGCACGAAGACAAAGTGTAGAAACACTCGCCGTATGCGGGCGGGCATTATCTTGCTGAAATGTAAGCTAAGGATTGTTTGCCATGGAAGGCAACAAAATGGGGTGTAGAACATCGTCGACATACTGCTGTGCTGTAAGGGTGCTGCGAGTGACAACCAATTACGTCCTGCTATGAAATGAAATGCTACCCCAGACCACCTCACCTGTTTGTTGGGCACTACGGCAGGTGACAATCGGTTTCGCATCGCACCACTGTCTGAAGAGTCTCCAGACACGTCTTTGCTGGTCATTATTATCGTCATTAGACTCGAAAACTTCATTACAGCAGAACATCGTTAATCAGACGTTGCATGGTACAACTCCCCTCTTGTTCCGACCATCCTATTTCCGAAGTTTGTTACGTACGCAGACCGCAGCTACAATCAGGTCTGGATTTGCCGATGACACATCGTATAAAGAGGACGTGTATAGAGGACGAAGGTAACAATGAGTATCAATCATCGATACGCAGTAAATAGAAATATTAAGGCCAAATACAGCCCAACATTGCCTCGAAGCCCTGGTTCCAAACAACCAAGGCAAATAATGTGTTTAGAGGTTCCATAATTCGACTGAGATTTAATCTTGACTCATTCCTCAGGAATTTTCACCTCATACATGTTCGAGGTCATCGTTACTGTAAATGTGGTGGAGTTCTTCGAACGCAGGCTATTATGCAAACTTGCAAACAGATTTCACACAACAATTAATCAGAACTTATCAACCATTACTAACTAATACAGCAGCTCTCCTTTAGCAAAATAATATTAAAGAAAATCACGAAAATTTTAAATAAAAATAAACTTACACTGTAAAACTCTAGAATAGCTTTAAACCGCCGTGAGCTAGGTGTACAGCCTCCATACTAAAAGCCAAAATAATATATATATATATATATATATATATATAAGAAATAAAAATCCTCTTACACAAGCATGTTTCATTTCGCTAAACTATACTCCAACATGAGATCGCACTTCGACCTATTTCAGTACATCGAATGTAATAAACACTTACAAAGCACTGTCAAGTAGTAATAGAGGATCACCATCCTTTAAATCAGTTTGATAACTTTGACAATTCCTGAGAAGTTAAAATTTAGCTACAGCTCAAAACTTTCCGTATTCGAAAACAGTACATACTATCATCAGATTACGGAATCGGTAGTGGAGTCAATAAAGAGTGTATGTGAAGAATTCTTCAAACTGATAGTAATTAAGTATGTATTACTGTGTACCTAATGCTGTTCAACCATGGAATGGGGTAACACGCACATCATGAGAGGCATTATGTAAAAGCAGCAGCTATTTCAAAATAGATTCCTTGACTCAGGAACCACGATCTCCGTTGTACTAATGAATGAAAAACACCGTCTGGAACATTATTCCTTGCAGCACCAGATGTGGAGGTGACATGCTAGTCAGATCGAAACTAATAATCATAATGATCCAGCTGGCGTTTTTCTCCTTTTATTACAGTAGGTATTTATATTGAAACTCCAATTTATTTATTCCTGTCTTTCTCACACTTGAAGATATTGTTAGTTAAGGTCTGTCTGGCATCTGTTGAGAATATATTTAGCAGAATACATAAATTCATTAAAGGCACATGATCGTTGAGGTACGTGAGAATATATTTAGCAGAATACATAAATTCATTAAAGGCACATCATTCCCCAGCTAAGTGAAATACAACTGTCTCGGTTCCTATTGATCACAGAGATAAGGGATCAAGTGTTTTTCATAGGCTTTGGCCTAGTGATTATTTGTACACTCATAGGAGAACGGATATGCTCTTGGGATCCAACAGTAGCCCGCATCTCGTGGTCGTGCGGTAGCGTTCTCGCTTCCCACGCCCGGGTTCCCCGGTTCGATTCCCGGCGGTGTCAGTGGTTTTCTCTGCCTCGTCATGGCTGGGTGTTGTGTGATGTCCTTAGGTTAATTAGGTTTAAGTAGTTCTAAGTTCTAGGGGACTGATGACCATGGATGTTAAGTCCCATAGTGCTCAGAGCCATATGGACCATCCTACAGTACATGTCTAAATTTGAACTTCTTCCAGCCCTTGCAAAGCGAGCAAATCGGTTGGTCCTTTTGCCTTAGGTGTGGTATAGGGTGAACCTTAAGGGGCCTATAAAAGCACCATCTCTTCAGGGGCGATTCCTGCGGAAAGCCCGAAAAACCAATTGTGGTGATAGTCATTTCTATAATGTTTATTCATGGAAAATAGTCAAATATTTTACCATACATTCTTATGATGATGTACTCGAGGACCCTCGAAGCTTTTTTCGGTATCATTATCCGTTACCGAGATCCAGAGATTCAAATGTTACAGTAGTATCCACGCAAAATTTGTACGTAATATTCAATCTGAGGCGTAAATATAGTTTTAACTGATGTAGTGAACACGTGGCAAGGGTTCTAGGGATATCGAGTGGGTTCTGAGGTTACCAAACTGTTATTAGCTGGCATTTTTCACCAATAAAACATTATGACGCACAGTATCTGTATAAAGGGCACTCAACGCCTATACAAATATGTATAAGTTATGGAAAACTGGAAAGATTGCAAATTCAGTAAAACGACCGACCAGCGTAGAGAATTGGCGGAAAGAATAGGCGGCTGCCTTCTGTGACGAGGATATTGGAAAGTTGGTACAATGCTAGGACAAATGTCTAAGTCGGAGAGGTGACTATGTAGCTGGAAAGTGTAGGCAACTGTTGCAAATAAAATATTTTTGATTTTCACAGAGGTTTCCATTTCGTGTCCGATCGGATCTTACTTTCCGAAAAGGCCTCTTAGGAAATTTAATGTAGTTAAATTTTGTACTGGGATAAGGTTTCGCTGGAGACCACAGTTTAGGAGTTATTCAAGAAAAACGTTCGAAAGTGACCGTCAAACGCACTTCCTCCCCCACGCTCATCCATTACCAGTCAGGATTTCTAGTATCTTTCTCGTGGCACTCGCTCCTGCCACCGCACAAATCTTACGAGTACACGAACTGTTTCCGAAATTCGACCGTTCTTGGTCTCTGTTGATTGGCCTATTACACCATCAGCATAGTCGGCTACTTCATTAAGATTATTAATTAAAATGTGCTAATGGAAGTAATGAATTAAGAACGAATTTTGTACACATTACGCTAAAGCCAATTCTGTTGATAATTCAATCAATTCAATCCAAACTTAGCCCTTGGAAGCACAGTTGTTCCATAGTCAAGAGTCCTGACGAATACAACGATGTAACAGAAACTTCCTGGCAGATTTAAACTGTGTGCCTGACCGAGACTCGAACACGGGATCTTTGCCTTTCGCGGGCAATTGCTCTACCATCTGTGCCAACCAAGCACGACACACGCTCCGCCCTCAAAGGTTTACTTATGCCAGTACCTCGCCTCCTACCTTCCAAACCTTACAGAAGCTCTCCTGCGAGCCTTGCAGAACTAGCACTCCTGGAAGATAATGATGTTTGGTTTGTGGGGTGCCCAACTGCGCGGTTATCAGCGCCCGTACAAATTTACAACCTTTGCTCAGTCCAATCTCGACACTTTCATGAATGATGATGAAATGATGAGGACAACACAAACACCCAGTCACCTCGAGGCAGGTGATAATCCCTGACCTCGCCGGGAATCGAACACGGGACCCCGTGCTCGGGAAGCGAGAACGCTATAGTTCAATTCTTTTATCTTGGCGGCTCGTTCATGCCCGCCCGCACGCGGGAGATTGCTGCGTTGCCAGTTGCACACGACGCACGCGCCAAGAGAAGCAGCGCCATAGTACAGTATAGTTCGCAAGCTTACGTTTAGGGGGGAGCGCGCAGTACATGAAGTAAAGCCACCACGGCCGCATTAACCCTTACGCTGCTACAAAGTGGCAGAGTTTTGTAATTTGTAAGACTGGATGTCATGAACTGATATATATATTATGACTATAAAGGTAAATACATTCTCTATTAAAATCTTTCATTTGCTAACTATACCTATCAGTAGTTAGTGCCTTCAGTAGTTTAAATCGTTTATTTAGTTGGCAGTAGTGGCGCTCGCTGTATTGCAGTAGTTCGAGTAACGAAGATTTTTGGTGAGGTAAGTGATTTGTGAAACATATAGGTTAATGTTAGTCAGGGCCATTCTTTCGTAGGGATTTTGGAAGTCAGATTGCGTTGCGCTAAAAAAATATTGTGTGTCAGTTTAAGCACATTCGTGTATAATTGTTCCAAGAGGACGTTTCACATAGACCAGTCGTGTATACATTTTTCTAAGGGGACGTTTCAAAAGACGTGCTCCCTGCATTCCGTGCTGTGCGCGATTTTGTCACTGTACTGCTCGCATGTGCAGACACATGGTGTTCCGACTGCTTTGACACTCTTTTATCATTCGATTCCACAAAGACTATTTGGCCCAAAAATTAGATTTTTACACATCTTCTTGACCGATACCTTCCCCCCCCCCCCCCCCCCCCGTAAATGATTTAATTTTGTTTCGATGTTCAACGCAGTTATTATGCAGCATTAAATATAGTAAACCATTGCACGAAATTTTGGAGAGTTTGCAGAGGTAAAAGTCCATAGAGTATACTTTCCGTATGGTCGAGTTTAGTTGCCACAATGTTGAGAATGAAATGTGGTCAAGATACCTAAATTTCATATAAAATTTACTGTATAACAATATCTCATTTAATTTAAGTACCACATAGGTGTCGTTTGTAATATTGAAAAATATTCCATCTTTCGCGACTGTAACAAAAGTTTTATTTACACCGGGCACGTTTGGCTTTATTTTAAAGCACTTCAATCAATCAAAAGGCAGTAGACAAAATACATTAAACAAAACTGTGGAGTCCGCGGCTCGTGGTCGTGCGGTAGCTTTCTCGCTTCCCACTCCCGGGTTCGATTCCCGGCGGGGTCAGGGATTTTCTCTGCCTCGTGATGACTGGGTGTTGTGTGATGTCCTTAAGTTAGTTAGGTTTAAGTAGTTCTAAGTTCTACGGGACTGATGACCATAGATGTTAAGTCCCAAAGTGCTCAGAGCCATTTGAACCTTTTTTTTTTTTTTTTTTGAAAACTGTGGACTTACAAAAACATTAGGACTTGAATATACCGTCTATCATTGAAGTGCTCTGAGCTATGTCAAATATAGTTTTTGTGTGTGGTACACACAAACAACATTTATTTGCTAAAACACTGATTAGCCAACACAAACGTTGAATATTGTGTTATCGCAGCACAAAACTATGAAAGGTGACTTGGCAATGGAGGAGACAAAATTCTGTCCACTGAAGATGCTTCAAAAGAGAGAAACGCGTCTGGTCTAAATAAGTCACTTATTACAGTTGCAGAAGGGGAATATATTTCAATACCATTGGTGAAACTGCGACTGTGGAACAAAAACAAGATAGAGAACATGAGTACCGTTATGTATGTTTCATACCTTTCATTGATTGAAGTGCTTTAAAATAAAGCTAAACGCGCCCGGTGTAAATAAAACTTTTATTACAGTCGCGAGACGGAATATTTCTCAATATTACATACGACACCTATGTGGTACTTAAATTAAATGAGATATTGTGACTTCTGAAATTTTCCCGGCGTATTTGTTCTTCTAATAATTTCCGGGTATGCAGCCGGATACCGTCGACATTCTGCCACGATATTTCGGCCCAGAGACGTCCGGCCATCATCAGGTGAGTACACAACTACTGAAGAGCCGAGGTGCAGTCGCCTGATGATGGCCGGACGTCTCTGGGCCGAAATATCGTGGCAGAATGTCGACGGGTTCCGGCTGCATACCAGGAAATTATTAGAAGAAATGAGATATTGTTATGTAGTAAATTTTATATGAAATTTAGGTATCTTGTCTACATTTCATTCTCAACATTGTGGCAACTAAAATCGACCATACGGAAAGTACACGCTATGGACTTTTACCTCTGCAAACTCTGCAAAATTTCGTGGAATAGTTTACTACATTTAATGCTGCATAATAACTGCGTTGAACATCGAAACAAAATTGAGTCATTTATGGGGGGAGGGTATCAGTCAAGAAGATGTGTAAAAATCAAATTTTTGCGCCAAATAGTTTTTGTGAAATCGAACGATAAGTGTGTCAAAGCAGTGATAACACCGTGTGTCTGCACAGGCGAGCAGTGCAGCGATAACAAAATCGCGCACAGCGCGGAATGCGGGGAGCACGTCTCTGCAGCAGCGAAAGAGTTAATGAAGAGACAAAGCACTAGAAATTTCAAAAAATTGCATTCAAACGAATATCGTTCGTGAAATATGGCGCTTCAATATTGTTTTTAAATAAAGAAAAAATTAAGCATCGCACAAGGATTGAATTCATAACCTTTCGCGTAGATGCCGAACACCTTCACCGTTACGCTAATGGAGTAGGTCTGTCTGCAGAACTCCTTGACAACCATAACACGTCACGCAAATTCCAGACAAACACTTTTGGTATGACTATGAATATTCACGCTTCGTCGAAGTACAATAGGAAATAAACAATTGCCGCTGTTCTTTATTGCGAAAAAGCGGTTCGTGAGATTGATACAAACACCTTTCCTCGCTATCGCCTGAATTAGGAGTCTTATTGCTTGTTTGGTTTAATTTATTAATAGAATATGAAGCAATTGGTATAAAGAATGCTTTTTCCAAACTTTCTATAAAAGAAAGTCTGCTATCAAGACATTGCTTTTGTTCTATTACTTTATTTATGACTGAACGTTTCTAAAACTGAAGACACTCGTCCATGCTCTGCACTGCAGTCGAGATCTGGCAACGTCGCTCTCTGTTCATTGGCTGACTGTGTTTTGTGACGTCAGATGCGCAGAACGAACCTAAACTCGGCCGCCAACGTAAATGACGCGCACTTCAGCGCAAGATCACTAGGTGCAGACACTACTGGGAGAAACGGTATTGCAGAGGCGTGACTTTGCCATCCGTTCTTCCAGGAGTGCTAGTTCTGCAAAGTTCACAGGAGAGCTTCTGTGGAGTTTGAAAGCCAGGAGACTAGGTACTAGCAGAAGTAAAGCTCTGAGGATGGGGCGTGTGTCGTGCTTGGGTAGCTCAGATGGTAGAGCACTTGCCCGCAGAGGGCAAAGGTCACGAGTCCGAGTCTCGGTCTGGCACACAGTTTTAATCTGCCAGGAAGTTTCATATCAGCGCACACTCCGCTGCAGAGTGAAAATATCTCATCTGGGAACGATCTAATTATTTATTTTATACTGCTAAAATTCAAAAAATTGTTTGGCAAAATTTACACAAACTTCAATCTTACAAGTGCTCAGCTAATTCAGTGGCCAATCAATGAAGACCAGAAAACGTCGAAAATGGCAAATAATTTACGCCGTCGAAATTTTTTTTTACAATTGAAGGAGGGAGTGCTATGAATAACATACTAATAATCCTGGCCTCGGCGGAGTGCGGGGCATTTGAAGGTCACTTTTGTACTTTTTTTTTGAAGAAGTCGAAAACTACGGCCTCTAGCGAAAACGTGACCCGTTTCCTAACCTGAAGTACGTTAAATTTACGTCTGTGGGACTAATAGTTTGTGCATAATGAGAAAGAGAATATGAGCATCACGTGCATAGCATTTGAAGGCATTGCAGGTTGCATTCAACCTACCGGTAGGGGCAGCTAAATCACTCTTTACAAACTTCCAGAGCAGGGGACCAAGCCAGTCATTACTAGCAGCAGCTAGGAAGAGTACCCGTCACCAAGTCATTGGGAACAGTATCACTGACGAGTCTTGAACTCAATATAGAGTGACACTTCGATGCTACTGCAGTAAGACTCCAAGAAATATAGTTGGAGAGGGCAAAAAGTGTCCAGACATAGTCTTATCTTGATTTTTCTGTTTGTTAGAGAAATCAAGCACAGTAGACTTTGTCTCTATTTTCCGTGTGTCAGAATATAAATAGTAGGAAGTGCTGTCCCGCACTTATCTCCTGTTATGAATAAGATGTCTGACTCTGCACAGTCGTAGCGAGTAGCAGTTAACATTTTCTTCTGTCAGAGTATAAAGAGAAACGAGTGATGGCTCGCACATCTCTCCAGTTGTGGTTAAAGTATTTTACTGCGTATTGTGGGAGAGAGTTGCAAGCAGAGCTCTTCTCTCGCATAAAGCAAGGTAGAACTCAGGAACTGGGATTTGTTGGAAAGGACTAACATACAGAGTGGTAGGATGTACTCAGTGATTTGCGAAGATATACTGCCACTGTAAGACAGCTCTCCGAATAAGGTTGAACTGATGGGAAATAAACTGTTCTTAAACTGAATCCTTAAGTGTTTGCACCCTCATTCACTTCCTACGAATCACAATTTCAGCCCTCTGTTCTAGATTCGCCTGTGCTAAGCGTCCTAGACGAATTGCTCCTTCTCACGATAAAGCGTTATCGACGTCCTATTGCACCATGCAAGTCAGACCTGTATCCACACTGGTGATAGGACCTATGGCAGTATGCGACAGTAATTTGACAATGAGAGAGCCGACGAATTTGAAATAAGAACTGTTGAAACAACCACACCTTCTGACTTCCACCTTCTCCCACCTCCAAAGTAATACGTGTCTCGTAAAACAGTTTTAAACATGGCTGTTTTTTAGCAACTGTATATAGTTTTCAAACACAGGAATCGCACAGGCAACCGGTTGCAAATAACTGTTTGGTACATTCACCTAGGTGTGGACACCTCTAACGATGTCTTCATCAGAATGAAATTTTGAGAAACCCTGTACAGTAATATATTGAAGATTAAGTGTGACAAAAAAGGACATTAACCAAGATGACAATTGTCATGATGTACAAGGCTATTTAAGTAAAATTACACTGAGAGAAGGCAATGGTTTTAGTTTAAAGCAGATATCCTCAAGTCGGAAATAAAATAAATCACCTTCCAGCTTTTCATAAAACGTTATAAGTCCATCGAAGTAACGTTCGATGGTATTCTACAAACTTCTTAGCAGCACATATCTGAAATAAATTAACTCAGTGGAAAATTGTTGGCCATACTAAATTTAGTTTATTGTTGGCCACACTTAATTTCTTTCAAAGTGTACTAGATCAAATAAATAATTCTCGTATTTTATCCTAAATAAATAATAAATAATTGTGCGATCTATCAGTTCTATTGTATTTTTTTTACTTCTGGGATAAAATTTTCGCCTTTTTGCGGAAATTAAGAGAGCTACAACAACCAAAAGATGACTGTAATTTTTCTCGTTTTTTGAGCATGAACAAATAACATGCCGCTTGTAGTTGGCTGGTATATTTTCTGGAATTGACTCTTCACAGGCGATATTTCAATAGAGTATAGATATCAGGTAACCCGGCCTCTCTGTTCTAATCAGTGTTGAATTTCCAGTTTTGCGTAATTTTATTTCAGTAAATTTTAAGATGCATTCAAGTTTATTGTCGCCACAATGGCGATGGTTTTTGTTCACTTACAGGACATTATTGCATCTGCTAGGATAAATTAACAGATCCGAAGACATTCTGTTGTCGAATTAAACTTGTTATCGTTGCGGAAGAACGACCGTGTGGTTTTAATTGAAGTGCAGTTACTCAGAGAGTAGCTGCAGTTTAATTATAATCACCCGGTACAATTGCAGACTGAAATAAAATACATTTTGGATTTTTCGTCTCGGCCGTGTGTCCCACCTGCATCAGTGCATTCCACACATTGATTCCCGCGGGCGTTTGAAATGCTAAACCTTTGGAGGCGTGTGTTGGGAGTAACATTGGTCCCTCGATGCATAGTTGTGGTGTCCCCTTGTTTCTGCTGTGTTTATGACGTTTTGACACTGAAAGTTCGGCAAACAGGCGTATACGTTACAATGCGATCGCTTGTCGATGTGAATACTGAACGGGGAAAGCAGGGTAGCGGATACGGCAGGCAGTGTGTGGACTGCTGCGCTACTCACCTTCAAAGGCGGCGGCGGCGACGCAGCCGACGAGCCCCAGGCAAAGCCACGGCGACCACGGCCCCATGGCCGTCACACTGCAACACAAACACACGGACCAGGTCAGCGGGGTGGCTAGCCTCTAGTGAGCCGAGCGCTACTGTAATGTGTACCGGCTGCCGGCAGCTGCCGCGGTTCACACGTTCTCTCTGTCTGTCTGTCTCTCTCTCTGGATTCCCATTCTCTCTCTCTCTCTCTCTCTCTCTCTCTCTCTCTCTCTCTCTCTCTGTCTCTGTCTCTCTAGATTCTCTCCCTCTTTCTATTCCCCACCCCCTTTCCCTCGAATCTTTCCTCTATTTAACCCCTCCTCTCTCTCACTATTTCTCCCCCATATCTTTCTCCATCCCATCTCTCTTCCCCCCCCCCCCTCTCTCTCTCTTCCCTCCTCTCGATCTCATCTTTCTCTTTTTCTGTCTCTCACTCTCACTTTCTCTCCTCTCTCCATCCCATCTCTACCACTCTGTGCCTCTGTCTTTCTTTTCCTTTTTCTTCCTACTCTCTGCATCTTGCCCCATTTATACTTACCACCTCAAAAAACTGTTTGAATAGCTTAATACACTAATTCAACTGTCGCTACTTTATTTCCAGTTTCTTAATCTACTACTGTATCCCCTTTTTCAGTTTTGCACATCCATACTCGTATTTTAACAGAATGGTTTTTATATAACTAACTTCGTAATTTTAGTATGAGACCCTCTCCTGTTAAACTCGTAGACCGTCCACCCCCCCTCCTCCTCCTTGGCCTTCTATGCATGCACCAGTCCCCCTCGTTTCATTTTATAATTTTACTATTTTATACTGTTTACATTTCACATACCAATTTTCCTACAGTATCAGTATTTTAACGAGAATTTTTACATAATCACACGTTTTATAATTTTAGTACAACCCCCTTTGTTAAACTCATGACATCCCCACCACCTCTTCCCTGCGTCCTTGCACATCCTATGTTCAGCCTCACTCCATTTCCCCTTCACCCTCCCACTGCCCCTAACATATACGTATATAAAACACCAACTACGGCTGCAGCACTACTCTGGTACGTCGTTTTGAGTAGACAAGACGGGTTACTGATGCAGCTACTTAGGTAAATTCTACATTTATGTACTATTTCCTTTTATACTTATTCTAAAATTTCAGATGGTACTTATTTAGTTTTCCTTTGTCTTAGATCTGAAGATGATCCTGACTCATTAAAAGCTGTAATCTAATTAAAAAGTACAACTGAGATGGAACAATAAGTGAGAATTATCTTAAACAACTTTTTGTCCAGAAGTAAAATAGCAATGAAAAATGTATTAAGAAAACGCTATTTAGCTACCAGTGGGACGTTAACAAGCATAATTGCGTTTCTTGCAACTTCGTCCGCTGAGAACTTATAAGCAGCCTTATGTAACCTCTTATAAATTACTTAAAAAAACCTGAACCTCGAGTAAGGCAATGCTCCATGTCACAAGGTCAGAAGAGTGTAGGGGTGGCTCGAGGAACACAGTGGCGAATTCCGATTGAGGTGCTGCCCCCCCCCCCCCCCCAACGCTCTAGATGTGAACACGATCGAACACATCTAGGATGTCATTGTACGTGGCATCAGAGCTCATCGCCATCTTCCTCAGAATTTACGGGAATTAGGTGACGCGTGTGTGTAGATATGGTGCCAACTACCTCCGGCGACCTACCAAATGTTCAACTGTTTGTGAATTCCTAAAGGATCAAACTGCTGAGGCCGTCGGTCCCTAGACTTGCACAGTATTTAAACTAACTTACACTAACTTGTGCTAACAACAACAACACACACACACACACACACACACACACACACACACACACACACACACACACACTCATTCCCGAGGGAGTACTCGAACATCCGGCGGGAGGGGCCGCGCAATCCGTGACATGGCGCCTCTAACCGCGCGGCCACTCCGCTCGGCGACCTATCAAGGCCTCAAGGCTTCCACGCACGACCCATCACCAGTGTTACCGAGCCAAAAGTGGACATACCGGCTACTAGGTTGGCTGGTCAGTGTATACTTGGGTATTACAAAAATACGTATTGTAAGTAATACAGCGCTCAAAGCCACTCAACGACATTTTACATTGTTCCGTTAAAATTGCTTTATACCCTTCCCTGGTCTTACATGTCTTTTATCTTGATTTATGTTTACATCGGGTCTGGGAGCACCAAGTTCTTTCACTTTCATCCTAACAACATGTTCCAAAATTTTACCTAATTAATTGCACACTGAATTCATATTGTGTTATTTTCGAGCTCGGAGTATGCTGTTGATATTCCTAAGAAAGTAAAACTAAACTCGTGCATAATACACTGAAAAAAGAAACTTGCTAATAACGCACGTTACCCGCACTCAGCAAACAAGGAAACTAAAGTAACGGGAAATATTTCGCTGAAGGGGTATACATCGGGCGCCTTTTCCTCTAATCATTCGTGAAACTCTCGTTAGGTGATGATACGTAAGTTTCTGTATTCTAAGTACACTCTGGCGAGACGTTTGAAAGCATATTCCAGCATTGGATAGATTGGCCAATGACAGAAAAAAAAACAAAAAAAGAAACACTATCAGAATGATAATACTAAATATCGATTAAAGACACATCATAACTTAATATAAATATACAGAGACAGGGATTCGACAGCAGAGTTTTAGCAGCTCTGTCCATTCCCTTTTGATGCAAGCAGTGGAACGGAAAAATTGTGTGCAGGTTGATAGGGCACCCTTAGGCTGAAACATCAGAGGCTTCGAGACGCCCATAAGAGCTGTACTCCGAGAAAACCAAGCCCACGCACCTCTTCTACATAGAGCTAAGCGGGATTTCAAGGCGTAACCTTAAGACTAGCTATTACTTGTTCGAAAGAGATCGCGTGACATCACGTATCAAGGCTTGCAAAAACGTTGACGGCTGTCACTTAAAGCAGTGTAGGAAATATTCGAAAAGCTTTCTCATAATTTAAATTCTGTAATATGTCATTGAGAAATTTATTTTGATACATATTCTGGGGCCGCTCAGAGCTTTTAATTATGAGCCGCGGGTGGCATTACCATACACTTATTGTACTTTCTTTTACAATCGATTTACTGTATCAGCAGAGTGTTCTTTAAGTGCATGTAACGAAATGTTGCAATGTGTTCAGGCCACAAGTGGCCCATCGGGACCATCCGACCGCCGTCTCATCCTCCGTTGAGGATGTGGAGGGCGTCCACAACACAGTTGAGGAGGGGCATGTGGTCAGCACACCTCTCTCCAGGTCATTATGGTGGTTTTCTGTGACCGGAGCCGCTACTATTCGGTCGAGTAGCTCCTCAATTGGCATCACGATGCTGAGTGCACCCCAAAAAATGGCAACAGCGCATGGCGGCTGGATGGTCACCCATCCAAATGCCGGCCACGCCCGACAGCGCTTAACTTCGGTGATCTCACGGGAACCGGTGTATCCACTGCTGCAAGGCCGTTGCCATATACGCAACAACGTATAATAAAATTAGGATTTACCTGGGGGCCGACCGGTGTGGCCGAGCGGTTCTAGGCACTACAGTCTGGAACCGCGCGACCGCTACGGTCGCAGGTTCGAATCCTGCCTCGGGCATGGATATGTGCGATGTCCTTAGGTTAGTTAGGTTTAAGTAGTTCTAAGTTCTAGGAGACTGATGACCTCAGAAGTTAAGTCCCATAGTGCTCAGAGCCATTTGAACCATTTTGATATCCTTAGGTTAGTTAGGTTTAAGTAGTTCTAAGTTCTAGGGGACTGATGACCTTAGCAGTTAAGTCCCATAGCCCTCAGGGCCATTTGAACATTTACCTGTGCCACCTATTTAACTTAGTAATCCGTAATACCGGTAATGAAGTAAATCTGTATAATGATTATGGAAATGTTGATACTTTGGAATTCAGTGCTGGGACCGCCATATTATCAAAATTGTCTTAAATTTAGCTCCGTTGCATAATTTCACTGGGCACACGAGTATGTATTCGAAGGAGCAATCTGCCTCTTAGTGGGTCCAGTTCATGCAGATCAGGTTAGTTCACACGCGGCATTTCGCAACATACATCTTAAACGGAATGAAATGTTGGACGTTCTAAGAAAAGACTGGAAGATTAGTTGCAGTGTACTAGGAATTGGAACAGCAAGCGTGCCTCATGCAAAATGATGATGATCGTCTTATAGTAAATCAGTACCTTGGAAACGTGTTGCATGGCCTTTTTCGTTAGCATTCTCTCTCTTCTTTTGGTGCCGAATATGTTAACTATAGGAGCAGCAATGTGATGCGCGAGGGTCGTTCAATAAGTAATGCAACATATTTTTTTAAAAACAGGTTGGTTGCATTCTGGTTTCAAGAAAATCTTCGTTCAATCCTATGGCCTTACGCCATCTTAGTGGGAGTGCCTGTGTGCTCATATGGTAGCAGCCTACTGGTCGACTATGGAGCCAACGTCCTGCTGCATCAGTAACCTCCTCAGGATCCATGTATTGCTTTCTGCGGAGTACATCCTTCATTGGGCCAAAGAGATGAATGTCTGAAGGTGCGAGATCGGGGCTGTATGGTGAATGAGAAAGGACAATCCAATGAAGTTTTGTTTGCTCCTTTCGGGTGCGCAGACTTGCTTAAGGCCTTATTTTGTCATGGAGAATGAGAAGTCCGTTTGTATTTTTGAGGTGACGAACATGTTGAAGTCGTTTCTCCGGTTTCATGAGGGTAGTACTATTCACTTCGTTGCACCATGAGGGAGGACATCAAACTGAATAACCCCTTTAGATCTCCAGGAAATAATATCTATAACTCTACCGCCAGAGAGTGCAGCTTTGAACTTTTTCGTAGGAGGAAATGTGATGTGACGTCCCACCTCATAGATTGACGTTTTGTTTCCGATTCGAAGTTTCACCGCCTGTGACGAAGTTCGACAAAAAATTATCATGACCAGCTTTGTAATGCGTAAGAAACTCCGCACAGACGTTCCTTCGTTGCTCTACGAGGGGCGTTTTAAAAGTCCGTGCAAAAATAAAAACCACTTAAGTGTTTGGGGTAAATCTTTGTTTTTTCGACATATTCTCCTTTTAGACTTAAACACTACGTCCAACGCTGTTCTAATTTGTTGATCCCTTCCAAATAATAGGAATGCCCAAGTCTGCAAAATAGCTATTAGTCGCTGCAATCACCTCCTCAGTTGAATAAAATCTTTGTCCTGCCAATCACTTCTTCAAATTGTGGAACAAATAGTAGTCCGAGTGAGCCAAGTCTGGAGAAGGTGTGTGTGTGTGTGTGGGGGGGGGGGGGGGGGGGGGGGGGGGGAAGGGATCTGAAACGAGTTGGAATCCTATTTCCATTAATTGAGTGACCACAACTGCTGAGGTGTGTGCTGGTGCATTGTCGTGATGGGAAAGGACTTTTTTGCGGTCTAGTCGCCTGAGGATTCTTCCTGAACAGCTGCAAACCGTCCTTGCAACACTTCACACGTTTCCGTTTTTGGTCAAGCGTGGGCAAGCGCGGAACCCATCTTGCGGATAACTTTCTCATGTCCAAATGTTTATGCAAAATATTATGTACCCGTTTTCGAGATGCCCACAGCACTAGCAATCTCACGCACCTTAACTTTTCTGTCATCATGGATTTTATCAATGATTTCTAGAGTCGAAATCTCCACAGGGCGTCCAGAACGTTCAGCATCACTTGTACCCATATGGCTGCTTCGAAAATTTTGAAACCACTTATAAACTGTTCTAATCGAAGGCGCAGAGTCACAGTAATGTTTATCAAGCTTCTCTTTAGTCTCCTGAGGCGTTTTGCCTTTCATAAAGTAATGTTTAATCACCACACGAAATTCTTTTTCGTTCATTTTTGACAATCACTCGACTTCCTTGATTCCCACGAATGCCATACTCAAAGAAATAGACCAATATGGCTGAAACTTGGTGTGCGTTCTTTCCAAAGATAATACTAACTAAACATGACCTCGATACCCGACGGTGGTGCCACCTGTCGGACTTTGCACGGACTTTTCAAACGCCCCTCGTATAGGGTCTTCTTTGAGGCGGCGAGGAACTCAGAGGGCACACACGTATTACAAACCCAACTGGTGGAAGAATGTGTCAGCAGTACCAACAGAGATGTCCAGTTGAGCTGCGAGGTGTTTCATTGTGATCCATCGGTCACCTCGAATGAGAGTGTCCACACGTTCCAAAATTGCAGGAGTCACAGCTGTGTGCGGCCAGCCGGTACGTGGGAGATCGGACAGGTGAGCGCAACCTTGTTGGTATGATGATAGACTCCTCGCTCAAGAACTCATCGTGCTTTAATTCACTGCCAGGTTTTCGTAGACGTTGTGCAAGCGCCTATGCATATCTACGATGCTCTCTTTTTCTGCGAAAAGAAGCTTAATGATAGCTCTCTGCTTGGACTGCACCGCTGTTACGGACGCCACCTATAGTATAGTGCCGCCTCCTATCGGAAATTCATGAAACTACAGGGGCCGTAGCGGGAACATTCCACGCTGCCCCACAGAAAATTCCACATTTTTTTCAAGAGAAACTGGACGTGAAAAACATTGCGTTGCATTACTTATTGAACGCTCCTTGCAGTTGTCTGTGGTCTCACTGTCTGTTATGGTTTGCTACGCTTGTACTACGAAATAAACAAGCTTCACTTTGCATATGAAAGCGATTGTACTGTGACACCTGACGCATCTCTATTATTGCAGCTAAGACTACAGCTGTCTTCATGTTGTACTAATAAATCCTTCTCGGTATGAATTCGGTGTCCAAATGTTAATTTGGGAGGTCGTGAGCCTGTCATTGTTCTTTTAGAAACAGAATCGCTACGGAAACTGCCGGAAATCGCTTAGACAACAGCGGTAGTCTCTCTCTGAAGTTCCGATCCTCTGAGAAATTCTTTCGACGGTGTAATTCATTCGAAACGCCGGTTTCAGTTTCCACAGTGGCACTCAAATGGCCATTACTTTGGCGCTCTAATTTATTTCGCGTGGAAAGAAACCCTCTCAGTGCTAATGACAGGCCGTTTTTTTTGTGGGCTGCTCGCATTAGGGGAGCCTGTTTGATTATTTGGTTTTAATTAAAATGTCCCAATTGACAGCGAGCTCTTCTGCATTATTCATTTCAGTCTTTAATTGAAAGGTTAATGAATATGCCAAAAAATTAAACAGCCGAATTTGTACGTCATGCAGCATATTCCCGCTGTTTTCGCTGCCAAAATACTCATTACTATTCTCTTTGAAAACATTTTTTTTTGATGAAGGAAGAACAGCTTTCATGTGAAAGGATTTGGCGTGTATTCGTTACAATGAGCTTATATCAGAATACCAAAACGACTAATTAACGTTTTACGCCGTTTTCCCATGAAGGTGTGATAGGTAGTTGTCAACGATAATGCCACATGTATGAGAGAAAACTGTGTTATTTTGTCTCTTCCACAATAGGTTTGGCATTCATCGAGACGCCAGGTCATTTGGGACAAATATTTTGGAGTGTAATGATCTTGGATCTGCAGTTGCGGCAAATTGTTTAAATGATTCGATACCTCCTGAAGCCGTAATTTTTCTTGATTACTGGTACTATTCTACAGTTTCAGTCTTAGACCATTTTCAAGTATTCTGCCGGCCGAAGCAGTAGAAATTCAGTACATTAACACTTGATTAAGAGTTAAACACAGCAACTTATCAGATCATAAAACGTGCAGATATTGTGATCACTGGTACCTTAATAAGAACCCACTTCAGTGTGTTAGTATGAATAAAACGTTATTTGACAAGAATTCAATGACAGCACATTATATGATACTAGTCTCTGCACATGTTACATTTGAATAGTTAGTAACAGGAGATTAAAAAATTGAGAAAAAAAATCCACAGCGTCCCAAAGTATCAGATACTGTCGACATTAATAAATTATATTATCTGTAATTTTGTAGTTATATTTTTGTATGACAACATTTGAGACTCTTTCCACTTCACTTGCCTCTTAATTACATTTGATTTAAACATGAGAAACGTGGTGTAATGTCATTATTATTTCCTGTCCTAACCTTCTTTTGGAATTTATTTTCATAGCTGTAATCGGGGGCAAAGGACGATGCTGGCGTTACTAATATAGTGATGCTATTGACCGACAGCCACTGCTGTGGCTTTAAATGAATAAATAAAAGGACCTGCTTCTTTTCAGAATTTGGTTTTCAAAGTCCTTACCATTTACAGAAGTACTGCTCGTCCACGCTAATACCAACTTTGCAATACCTACATTAGTTTCCACAGACCTGCATCAATTTATAAGTAGGGGATCAATTAGAGATTCTTCTGATACCAAGAAAATTCATTCCCGTGATTAAAATAATTCCCTTTTCTCTCCTTTTTCGCTAATATTTACCTAAATTTCTAGCTTCATTCATATAAAAGACCGTGCCTTGTGAAACTGGATGAATTTGTTTTGAACACATATTTTTGTGGATGTGGATGTAGCAGTAGTCTCACCGGCTTATACACACTGTATTTTGGACAAAGGCTTTTGCTTCGTGATATTGCGGTTACATCAGATACATCCAGCATCATGGCTATATCCTCGCGTAACAAGAAATTTTTCCTCATCTTGTTCTCCATTGGAAAACCCAGTTACGTTGATGGTGAGATTAAATATGTGCTGTCGTCGGTATAGATTCCTAGTGGCCTGGTCCCAGCTGTCTCCTATCTGTCCAACACAAGACCAATATCTCTCTCATACTGTAAACGTTCTGTGCTTTTCTTATCCCTTTCTATTTTTGTTTTCTTCCTTCCATCTGATCTGCTGACGCTCTTCCTCTGACCGGCCAACTTCTGCCCCACATCGCTTCCTTCTGTACTGAAGCCATACGTTTCTTTTAGAAATTACTGACTTTCGACAAGAAGATAATGAGGAATTTGCTTAATAAAATATTAACAAGATTGACATGTCTTAAATTCCATATTTTCATTACGATACATATTGTCGTTATTATCATTGTGATCACACAGACTGATCCAAAAATCGAATACCGGATGGCACAGAGCGATTTCTTGTATACTAACAATACACTAAAATTTGTTGAAAAATTTCGTCCTGTACATGTTTTCGGTACCAAACGGACGTCAAGAAAAGACACAATTTGGCTCTATTGTAATCATGTATCCGCCTGGTATCTTGGTTCAATACCCATAAAAGCGTTGCTGATTCTGCGTTCTGAGAGATCGTTTCTGTATCTAGGTGTAATTTCTTTATTTTATAATTTCCACCTCGCAATATCTTATTTGGATACTTATTCTTTAAGCAGCAATTACAGCTGCTCTTATACGAAACACGTGCAGGTATTTAATGTTAACACAGAAATGACAGTACGATCAAAGATATGCTGCCTCTGATAGTGTATTTAAAATATTACAAATACTACTCAATGTGATATGTATGTTAAACACGTGTCTGTAATATGACAAGTAGTATACCGGGTGACTCAAAAAGAAAGAAAGGATTTCAGTTATTACAGAGAAAATACAAAAGATGGAAACTCATTGCGCATGTCACTGGAAAAAGGAAGGTTCAAAGTTTTGAAACAGCTACACTAGTGTTTGTTTGTAGCAAAATGGCGATTAAACTACAAGATAAATAAATTTGTCTTCGAATTTGTGCCAAGTCAATCCATTGTTCAAGGTCAACGTGTGTTCCACCGTCGAATCACCAAGAAGCCGCCTCTGCACAAGCAGATTTACGACTGGCATACAAAATTCTTCTTGGAAGTTGGTTGCATACGCAAAGCGAGAACACTGGTCGCCGATGCACGCCTAATGAAAATGTCGAGCGTGCTCGAGACGCATTCACAGTGAGCTCTTAGATGTCTACAAGACAGGCGAGACAAACAACGGTGTGGCTTGTTCTGAAACGTCGCCAGCATATGAATCCTTACAAGCTGTGCTTACTGCAGCAGTTGCGTCCCGCCAACTATTACAGAAGGTAAGAATCTTGCATTTCAGTTCTCCAGGATACACTAGAGCACACATTTTTTGAACGACTCATCTTTTCGGACGAGTCGACGTTTCATCCATCGGGCAAACCACCATAATATAAGAATTTGGGGATCACAAAATCGTAGCGTCCTCATATAACATGAAAGAGACTCACTGAAACTGGATTTGATTTGTGCCGTTTCTGTTCACGAAGTGTTTGGACCTTTCCTTTTTGGCGAGGAAACGACTGTCACACCTGGACATGCTGCAAAAACTCGTTGCTTCGTCAGCTTCACGAAGATTCCAGCAATTTCATTTGTAATCATGACTGCGTCTCGCTTCACTTTCAGCTTGATGTGCTGCGTTATCTTTGTACCATCCGACGACGTTGGATTGGAAGAGGTGGACAACTAGATCTTGTTCATTACTTTTGGCCAGCAGGTAACTAGACATCAACTCTTGCCATGTTCGTAAGTGCAAGAGCACAAAAGACAGAATCATTGTTTCATCTATAGCAGCTACTCTTAAATAGCTGAGAAACTGAATTTTTGAAGCTGTTGGACCCGTTGAGTAAAGCGTGGTTCTCATATTGAGTGTATGGTACAATGACCTTGCTAACATATAACTTTGAACCTTTGTCTATCCAGAGACATGGGCAATGTATTTCTATCTTTGTATATAATAAACAATTAACATCTATTCTTTCGTTCTGAACCACTGTGTAGTTTCACCTGGTTATTACTCGTAATGAATATTTTTGACATGTTTTACTAATAACGATTATTTACAATGTTAAAAATGTTTTTGTTTAAGAAATAGTGTATGCTGCAGCACTATCGGCAACATCAAAATTAGAAAATAAAATAAAAAATAGTTACAGACAGACACAGGAACTAACTCTCGAACCTGAGGATTCTACCTGAAAACTCTGACCACTGTATTAACTGAGCATAACAGCTGCAGTGTGTTAACTGAAGATAATTGTCGGACATTACAGATCTATCAAAATCTGTCTTTCTTTTACCTCTAATTTGTACCGAAAATATGTACAGGCCGAAGTTTGTTAGTACGCTTTTGTACCGTTAGTACGCTTTTGTACCGTTAGCACGCTAGGAATCGCGCTGTGAAATTCGAGTGCGATAATTTTGCTTCGGATGTCTTATTAGATATTGGAGAGGGCCTGAAGACATTCATCTTGCCACTTGAAATACACTGAAGAGCCAAAGAAACCTGGTACATCTGCCTAAAATTGTGTAGGGTCCCCGCGAGCACGCTGAAGTGCCGCAACACGACGTGTCATGGGCTCGACTAATGTCTGAAGTTGTGCAGGAGGGAAATGACACCATGAATCCTGCATGGCTATCCATAAGTCCGTACGAGAGGGTGGAGATCTCCTCTGACCAACACGTTGTAAGGCATCCCTGATATGTTCAACAGTGTTCATATCTGGGGAGATTGGTGGCGAGCGGAAGTGTTTAAACTCAAAAGTGTGTTCCTGGAGCCACTCTGTATCAATACTAGACGCACGGGTTGTCGCATTATCCTGTTGGAATTGCCCAAGTCTGTCGAAATGCACAATGGAAATGAATGGATGCAGGTGGTCAGACAGGATGCTTACGTACGTGTCACCTGTCAGAGTCGTATCTAGACGTATGAGGGGTCCCACATCACTCCAACTGCAGACGCCCCACACCATTACAGAGTGTCCACCAGCTTGAACAGTCCTCTGCCGATATGCAGTCTCCACGCACTCATGAGGTTGTCTCCATACCCATTCACGTCCATCCGCTCGATACAATTTAAAACGAGACTCGTCCGACCAGGCAACACGTTTTCAGTCATTAACAGTCCAACGTCGGCGTTGATGGGCCCAGGTGAAGCGTAAAGCTGTGTGTCGTGTAGTCATCAAGGGTACACGAGTTGGCCTTCTGCTCCGAAAGCCCATATCGATGATGTTTCGTTGAATGGTTCGCACGCTGAGACTTGTTGATGGCCCAGCATTGAAATCTGCAGGAATTTGCGGAAGGGTTGCACTTCTGTCACGTTAAACGATTCTCTTTAGTCGTCGTTGGTCCGTTCTTGCAGATTTTTTTCCAGCTGCAGAGATATCGGAAGTCTGATGTTTAACTGGATTTCTGATATTCACGGTATATTCGTGTAATGGTCTTACCGGAAAATTCCCACTCCATCGCTACCTCGGAGATGCTGTGTCTCACCGCTCGTGCGCCGACTCTTAACACCAAGTTCAAACTCACTTAAATCTTGAGAACCTGCCATTGTAGGAGCAGCATCTAACAACTGCGCCAGACACTTGTTGACTCATATAGGCGTTGCCGACCGCAGCGCCGTATTCTGCCTGTCTACATATATCCGTATTTGAATACGCATGCCTATACTAGTTTCCTTGTCGCTTCAGTGTAAGTACACAAATAATCTCATCGAATGAAACGAAGTTTGCTGTTACCAGCTACTGTTTATTTGTTTCTCGTTAATTTATTACTCGTTTTGCAGGATTAAATCTTCACAATCAGCTAGATGTTTGTGGATTAATATGGCATTTGCACCATCTCATCAAAAACATCGGGACAGCCTTGTATGATGCCCAACTGACCTATTAGTGTCACTAGAGGAGCAACCGTCGTTATAAAAGGAGGTGGGGAACACTGTGTTGTTAGCAGAGGAGCAGTAACAGCAGAATGGATCGGTGAAGAGAGCTCGGTGACTTCTAACGTGGCCTCGTCGTTGGATATCTCCTGGGTAGCAGGGCAGTTACGGACATTTTAGCGCTTCTAAAGGCACCCAAATAGACCTTTAGCGATGTAATTGTGGACATGAACCGTGAAGGAACAACAACAGCCAAAAGAAGATCAGGCAGTCCTCACGTACTGACGGACAGGAAACGAGCACTGCGAGAGTAGTTCTAAAAAACTTATGAGATCAGCGAAAGATATCACCCCTGAGTTCCAAAGTGCCACCAACTGTGCACCCAGCACAATGACTCTGCCTAGGAAGTTAAAGAGAATAGGGTACAATGGCCGATGATGATGATGTTTGGATTGTGGGGCGCTCAACTGCGCGTTTATCAGCGCCCGTACTAATCGAGGCAGGTGTAAAACCCTGACCCCGCCGGGAATCGAAGCCGGGACCTCGTGCTCGGGAAGCGAGAGCGCGACCGCGAGAGCAAGGGCTGCGCACTCCAATGGTCGAGGAGCTCCTCATAAGACACACATTTCTCCTATCAGTGCTGAGTTACGACTGGGATGATGTGATGGGGGACGCCAGTGGACGGTGGGTGACTGTAAACGAGTGATTCGGAGTGATGAATCACGCCGTACTCTGTACTAAACTGATGGAAGGATGTGGATTTGGTGAATGCCTTGGAATGTTACCCGCCATCACGTGTAAATGCCGCAGTGAAGTAAGGAGGAGGCGATATTACGGTATGGGGTGGTTTTCGTGGTTAGAGTATGAACCCTGAGATTTGTTGGCAGGGCACTTAGCGAATCTAACAGACCTACTATGGAGACTGCCTACACTACGCTTGTCCGTCCTCTTTTAGAATACTGCTGCGAGGTGTGGGGTGCTTATTTGTATTATCGCGAAATATGGGAGCGAGTGTCACAGAAATGATACAGGATTTGAGCTGGAAATCATTAAAAGAAAGGCATTTTTCGTTGCGAGGGTATCTTCTCACGAAATTCCGATCACGAGCGTTCCCCTCCGAATCCTAAAACACCGTCCGACATAGGGAGGAACGATCGCCACCTTAAAATAATGGAAATCAGAGCTCGTGCAGAAAGATATAGGTGTTCATTTTTTCCGCGCGCTATACTAAAGTGGACTAATAGAGAATTGTGAAGATGGTTCGATGAACCCTCTGCCAGGCAGTTAAATGTGATTTGCAGAATATCCATACAGATGTAGAACTCCTTACTGCGCTAAAGACAACTCAGAATGCCCAAGAGTAGGAGCACATTTCACATCACCGTGTTCTGTGTGTAGAGAGGAAATTTATGTCAGCTTGAGAATACGACTTTTCATCGTTCCTCAATTGGGCTGTCCACACCAGATTCCCGACCTGAACCCAATGGAACACTTCTGGGACGAGTTACAGCGTCGACTTCGCTCTAGACCCCAACCTCCGGCTTCACTACATTCTCTGTTTCAGTCTGCCATTTGTCCACAGCCATTCAGACACCTCAGTGAAAATAACCCTAGCACAGTTCTCGCCGTCATAAAGATGAACGGGTGGACAGACCCCGTGTTAATGACAAGCACAGTCATGCTCGTAAACTAAGGATAATTGCCGAATGTGGTGCCAGACAACGTGACACTACACAAAACTGGCGCTAATAGCATAGGCACATAGAGAACACACACGACATAGATCTGGAAGCCCACGGTATTGGTAGTAAGTTGAGAAAACCGTCCAGAAACACATGTGCTACAAACCACCACTGTTTACTGCACATGTACCCCGACATCAATATGGGATATGATCACCATGCTCACGTATACAGGCCGCACAACGGGATGGCATACTCTGGATCAGGTGGTCGAGCAGCTGCTGGAATATAGCCTCCCGTTCTTGCACCAATGCCTGTCAGAGCTCCAGAAGTGTCTTAGGGGTTTGAAGACGTGCAGCGATACGTCGACCGAGAGCATCCCAGACGTGCTCGATGGGGTTTAGGTCTGGAGAACAGGCAGGCCACTTCATTCGCCTGATATATTGTTTCAAGGTACTCCTCCACGATGGCAGCTCGGTGGGGCCGTGCGTTATCATCCATCAGGAGGAAGGCGGGATCCACTGCACGCCTGAAAAGGCAGACATACTGGTGCAAAATGACGTCCCGATACACCTGACCTGTTACAGTTCCTCTGTCAAAGACATGCAGGGATTTATGTGCACCAATCATAATCCCACCCCACACCATCAAACTACGACCTCCGTACAGGTCCCTTTGAAGGACATTAACGGGTTGGTATCTGGTTCCTGGTTCACGCCAGATGACAACACGGCGAGAATCACTGTTCAGGCTATACCTGGACTCGTCCGTGAAGATAAGCTGAGGCCGGTCGGTGTGGCCGAGCGGTTCTAGGCGCTTCAGTCTGGAACCGAGCGACCGCTACGGTCGCGGGTTCGAATCCTGTCTCGGGCATGGATGTGTGTGATGTCCTTAGGTTAGTTAGGTTTAAGAAGTTCTAAGGGACTGATGACCTCAGATGTTAAGTCCCATAGTGCTCAGAGCCATTTTAACCATAACCTGAGGCCACTGTTCCAATGACCATATACTGTGTTCTTGACACCAGGCTTTACGGGCTCTCCTGTTACCAGGTGTCGGTGGAATGCACCTTGTAGGTCTCCAGGCGAATAAACCAGGTCGGTTCAGTCGTCTGTAGACTGTGTGTCTGGAGACAACTGTTCCAGTGGCTGCGGTACGGTCCCGGGCAAGGCTACCTGCAGTACTCCGTGGCCGTCTACGGGCACTGATGGTGAGATATCGGTCTTTTTGTGGTGTTGTACACTGTGGACGTCCCGTATTGTTGCGCCTGGACACGTTTCCTGTCTGCTGGAATAGTTGCCATAATCTTGAGATCACATTTTGTGGTACACGGAGGGCTCGTGCTACGACCTGCTGTGTTCGACCAGCCTCCAGTCGCTCTAGTATTCTACCCCTCACAATGTCATCAGTACGTGTACTTTGAGACATTTTTAACACTCAGTCACCATTAGCACTTGTCAAAACGTCTGCACACTTACCCAGTGTGCATGTCTGACATGCACCAACACACCTCTGCGTATGTGGACCACTGGCTGCGCCACCGTGCGACGACAGCAGGCCAAATTCACTGCACGGTCATACCCTGAGGAGATTTAAACCCGCAAACCGCCCACCAGAGCGATGTTTCACCATGTATCAGCATTATCCTTAATTTAGGAGCATAAGTTTAGGTGTCCAAGTACTTCTGATGAGATGGAGCAAGTTGAAGGAGCAGTACGCTGCCATTAAGTGACACAATGGCGTTCACTACTTCAGAACCTTCTCCTCCACTAGAGTGTTGGTTCCCAGCGCAGTGCGCGGCGCACGCCACTGGTCGGATACCGCTGTCGGGCCTACCATCACGGGCGACCTGAGCACCTGACACCCCGCCTCGCGTCCCTTTGCCTTTGTCTGTCCCTGGCGCCGCGCAGCCGGCAGCAGCCGAGCCGGACAGGGCGGGCCTGAAAAATGTATCCGCCTAATAAAGCAACACGGATCCAGCATTAGGCGCGCAGCTGCGGCGCCAGACACGGAGCTTCAATTTGGGCAACAAGGCCTCGCCCGTGCCCTCGCCCTGCTCCAGCCGGCGCGAACCACCCTCTGCCGCACACCGCACTGCTCTTCCCGTCTCGACTGCACGCCCAACCTCGGCACACACAGTCCGTCAGCAACAGTCCGGTCTCACTGGCGACGTGGTTTAAGCTGACAACGTTCTTACAGATATGGACCATGTACAATCGTTCACTTTGCGAAATACGTAATTACCAGCGAAAACTGATAACAATTACACGACATTACGAGGGCATGGAGAAAAGAGAACCACTTGCATGAATATCAAGCGCTCAGATGAAAGCCCAGTTTTAAGCAAAGAAGGGAAAGCAGAAAGGTGGAAGGTGTATACAGGGTGTTACAACAAGGTACGGCCAAACTTTCAGGAAACATTCCTCACACACAAATAAATGCCGGCCGCGGTAGGTCTCGCGGTTCTAGGCGCGCAGTCCGGAGCCGTGCTACTGCTACGGTCGCAGGTTCGAATCCTGCCTCGGGCATGGATGTGTGTGATGTCCTTAGGTTAGTTAGGTTTAAGTAGTTCTAAGTTCTAGGGGACTAATGACCACAGCAGTTGAGTCCCATAGTGCTCACAGCCATTTGAACCACAAATAAAGAAAATGGTTCAAATGGCTCTGAGCACTATGGGACTTAACATCTGTGGTCATCAGTCCTCTAGAACTTAGAACTACTTAAACCTAACTAACCTAAGGACAGCACACAACACCCAGCCATCACGAGGCAGTGAAAATCCCTGACCCCGCCGGGAATCGAACCCGGGAACCCGGGCGTGGGAAGCGAGAATGCTACCTCACGGCCACGAGATGCGGGCACACAAATAAAGAAAAGATGTTATGTGGACATGTGTCCGGAAACGCTTACTTTCCATGTTAGAGCTCATTTTAGTTTCGTCAGTATGTACCGTACTTCCTCGATTCACCGCCAGTGGGCCCGATTGAAGGAAGGTAATGTTGACTTCGGTGCTTGTGTTGACATGCGACTCATTGCTCTACAGTACTAGCATCAGGCACATCAGTACGTAGCATCACGAACGTGGTTTTGCAGTCAGTGCAATGGTTACAATTGCGGAGTTGTCAGATGCCCATTTGATGTATGGATTAGCACGGGGCAATAGCCGTGGCGCGGTACGTTTGTATCGAGACAGATTTCCAGAGCACGGAACGGACGAGGACACCTGCAATGGACGTGGCAATTCTTCGTGCAGTTGACGATAACCCTAATGTCAGCGTCAGAGAAGTTGCTGCTGTACAAGGTAACGTTGACCACGTCGCTGTATGGAGAGTTCTACGGGAGAACCAGTTGTTTCCGTACCACGTACAGCGTGTGCAGGCACTATCAGCAGCTGATTGGCCTCCACGGGTACACTTCTGCGAATGGTTCATCCAACTATGTGTCAATCCTCATTTCAGTGCAAATGTTCTCTTTACGGATGAGGCTTCATTCAAACGAGATCAAATTGTAAATTTTCACTATCAACATGTGTGGGCTGACGAGAATCCGTACGCAATTGTGCAATCACGTCATCAACACAGATTTTCTGTGAACATTTGAGCAGGCATTGTTGGTGATGTCTTGATTGGGCCCCAAGTTCTTCCACCTACGCTCAATGGAGCACTTTATCATTATTTCCTATGGGATACTACGCTGTTAGAACATGTGCCTTTACAAGTACGACACAACATGTGGTTCATGCACTATGGAGCTTCTGCACATTTCAGTCGAAGTGTTCGTACGCTTCTCAACAACAGATTCGGTGACCGATGGATTGGTAGAGGCGAACCAATTCCATGGCCTCCACGCTCTCCTGACCTCAACCCTCTTGACTTTTATTTGTGGGGGCTTTTGAAAAATCTTGTCTACGCAACGCCGGTACCAAATGTAGTGACTCTTCGTGATCGTATTGTGGACGGCTGTGATACAATACGCCATTCTCCAGGGCTGTATCAGCGCACCAGGGATTCCATGCGACGGAGGGTGGGTGCATATATCCTCGCTAACGGAGGACATTTTGAACATTTCCTGTAACAAAGTGTTTGAAGTCACACGAAAATTAAAGAGACCTCTGGAGAAAAGAGAACCACTTGCATAAATATCAAGCGCTCAGATGAAAGCCCAGTTTTAAACAAAGAAGGGAAAGCAGAAAGGTGGAAGTTGTATATAGAGGGTGTGTGCAAGAGCGATGTTCTTGACGACAATATTGTAGAAATGGAAGAGAAAGTAGACGAAGATGAAATAGGAGATATGATACTGCGTGAAGGGTTTGTCAGAGCACTGAAAGACCTAAGTCGAAGCAAGGTCCGGAGAGTAGACAACATTTCATTGGAACTACTGATAGCCTCGGGAGAGCCAGGCCTAACAAAACTCTACCGTCTAGTGAGCAGCGTGTATGAGACAGGTGAGATAGTCTCAGACTTCAAGAAGAATATAATAATTCCAATCCCAAAGAAAGCAGCCACGGCTGCAAAATACTAACGCGAATTCTTTACAGACGAATGGAAAAAACTGGTAGAAGCCAACCTCGGTGGAAGATCCATAGAAATGTTGGAACGCGTGAGGCAGTACTGACCCTACGACCTATCTTAGAAAATAGATTAAGGAAAGGCAAACCTACGTATCTAGCATTTGTAGACTCAGAGAAAGCTTTTGACAATGTTGACTGGAATACTCTCTTTCAAATTCTGAAGGTGGCAGGGGTAAAACACAGGGAGCAAAAGGCTATTTACAATTTGTGCAGAAACCAGATGGCAGTTATAAGAGTCGAGGGGCATGAAAGGGAAGCAGTGGTTGGGAAGGGAGTGAAACAGGGTTGTAGCCTATCCCCGATGTTATTCAATCTGTATATTGAGCAAGCAGTAAAGGAAACAAAAGAAAAATACGGAGTAGGAATTAAAATCCATGGAGAAGAAATAAAAACATTGAGGTTCGCCGATGACATTGTAATTGTGTCAGAGACAGCAATGGATCTGGAAGAGCAGCTGAACGGAACTGACAGTGTCTTGAAAGGAGGATATAAGATGAACGTAAACAAAAGCAAAACGAGGATAATGGAATGTAGTCGAATTAAGTCTGGTGATGCTGAGGGAATTAGATTAGGAAATGATACACTTAAAGTAGTAAAGGAGTTTTGTTATTTAGGGAGTAAAATAACTGATGATGGTCGAAGTAGAGAGGATATAAAATGTAGACTGGCAATGGCAAGGAAATCGTTTCTGAAGAAGAGAAATTTGTTAACATCGAGTATAGATTTAAGTGTCACAAACTCGCTTCTCAAAGTATTTGTGTGGAGTGTAGGCATGTATGGAAGTGAAACGTGGACGATAAATAGTTTAGACAAGAGAATAGAAGGTTTCGAAATGTGGAGCTAGAGAGGAATGCTGAAGATTAGATGGGTAGATGACATAACTAATGAGGACGTAGGTATTGAATAGAATTGGAGAGAAGAGAAATTTGTGGCACAACTTGACTAGAAGAGGGGATAGGGTGGTAGGGCATATTCTGAGGCATCAAAGGATCACCAATTTAGTATTGGAGGACAGCGTGGAAGGTGCAAATCGTAGAGGGAGACCAAGAGATGAATACACTAAACAGATTCAGGAGGATGTAGGTTGTAGTAGGTGCTGGGAGATGAAGAAGCTTGGACAGGATAGAGTAGAATGGAGAGCTGCATCAAACCAGTCTCTGGACTGAAGACCACAACACGAGGGCATGCTGAAAGGTAACTCCTCCGAATTATTCTCTTTTGAATATCCATAGGGTGAGGTACTACGTGTCAAACAAATAACTCGGTCGACTTTCCTGCTGCGCAGAGGTAAGTTGCAATCCAAACAGAACGATGAAGTCGAGTTCCGAATTCGAAGATCTCGCCCAGCTGTACAGCAAACACTCCTTTGCCATGTCAATGCATAGCCACACGCGAGCACTGCGATATTTGCAGAATCCGATGCCTTGGTTTCATCGATCATCTTCCACACAGTCCCGTCTTGGCCTTATCGGTTTTTCATCTGTTCTCAAAACTTAAAGAACACCTTCGGGGACTTCACTTTGACAATGATGAAGTGGTACAAGCAGAGGTGATGTGGTTCTGTCATCAAAGTCAAACATTCTACAGTGACGGTGTCAACAAAACGGTTTCCCGCCGGGTGAAATGTTTTCGTCGTCAGGCTGTCTGTGTTGAGAAATAAATGTGTAGACGTGTAGAATAAGGGTATAGAGCGTTAATAAAGTTTGTTTCATTTAAAGAGCTTTAAGAGTTTTCACATAACAGTTTCGGAAGCATTACTTTTCAGCACGCACTCTTAGAAGCAAAAATGTTCTAATAAACACGGGTTCCCAAGCTAGCCGTATGAGAGAAAATTTGGAAGGAGTGCGTACGAGTGGATTATCACATAGTTATTGACAGTGACATTCGTATTCTTACAGCTTGTATTGTATGTTAACCGGGGACCTAGAAACGACGGAGAGGCTCCGTCCCCGCCGCAGCCGCAGTGGTCCACAACCCCACGACGACTACCGCAGTCCACTTCACCCCTCCGCCGGCCCACACCGATGCACTCTTTCAGGGTTATTGTGTGGTTCGGCCCCTCGTGGACCCCCCCCCCCCCCCTTCCAGGGAACGTCTCACGCCAGACGAGTGTAACCCCTACGTTTGCGAGGTAGAATAATGGTGGTGTACGCATAGGTGGAGAACTTGATGGTGCAGCAATCGCCGACATAGTGTAGCTGAGCCGGATCATGGGGAACCAGCCCGCATTCGCCGAAGCAGATGGAAAAACGCCTAAAACCATCCACAGACTGGCTGGCTCACCGTACCTCGACGGAAGTCCGCCAGGCGGATTCATGCCGGGGACCACGCGCTCCTTCCCAGTCCGGAAAGCCGTGCTTTATATCGCACGGCTAACTGGGCGGGCACTCTTACAGCGTACTCATTTACAGTGAATGTCAAGTTTTGTGATTCACTGAATACATTTTCTAACTGATTTCAGAAATGTTTGCGGCTAATCGCGTTTTGTCGTGATAGAATAGTTATTTCCTCATTACAGATTCTAAGTTGCCTAAATTGCTATTGACCATTCGTAACATTTTACGGGTCGTTGTGCAGTTACGACAAAACAGAAAAATATTAGAACAGGTAAGCGCTGGATGTGGGAAGGAGAGAGGTCAAAACAAGTAAGTACTGGCTGTGGCGATGTGTCTTATTCTACAAGAGAACTCCCTGGTGCCCATTGCAGAATGGACAGCAACACAATGCAAAAAGCACTACGCACACTCCACCACAAGAAATAACTCCCACTCCCTCACAAGATATAAACAAACCAAATACTAATTTTTAAAGATTTTGATTGTGTTGCAGAGTGATCTTTACAAATGCAGAGTGTTTCCAAGATTTGCGACAAACGTCCGCGGGTGGCAGACCACATCAAGAGGAACAGGTTTTGTTAGGAACAAAATGTTCACTGACGTTTCCCAACGACGCCATGCGTTCTTAAGTATTTGCTGACCATGAGACGACGAGGTTTCATCGAACCAATTAGGTCTCTGTGACTGATGTCTGGGTGTGGCAGAGTACATCGTGTGGAAAAAACATTTGTTGCCTGACAAGGAAAAAACGTGAAGCACCCAAAAAACTGGATCAGATATCAGTCTAACGTCGTACGTATTAATAATTACAGTTGTAAATATCTGTGACAGGTAAAATGGCCACCAGCAAGCATTTCCGTTTTTTTGTGTCGAACGTTGTTACCAAGCTTTGGTAGGGTACACGGCGTAAACGGCGTCAGATGCAGAGTGATAACTGTGGAAGAGACGGAGATCTACATGTACATGTACATCTACATCCATACTCCGCAAACCACCCGACGGTGCGTGGCGGAGGGTAATTTGAGTATCTCTTCGGTTCTCCCTTCTATTCCAGTCTCGTATTGTTCGTGGAAAGAAAGATTGTCGGTATGCCTCCGTGTGGGCTCTAATCTCTCTGATTTTATCCTCGTGGTCTCTTCGCGAGATATACGTAGGAGGGAGCAATATACTGCTTGACTCCTCAGTGAAGGTCCGTTCTCGAAACTTCAACAAAAGCCCGTACCGAGCTACTGAGCGTCTCTCCTGCAAAGTCTTCCACTGGAGTTTATCTATCATCTCTGTAACGCTTTCGTGATTACTAAATGATCCTGTGACGTAGCGCGCTGCTCACCGTTGGATCTTCTCTATCTCTTCTATCAACCGTATCTGGTACGGATCCCACACTGGTGAGCAATATTCAAGCTGTGGGCGAACAAGTGTACTGTAACCTACTTCCTTTGTTTTCGGATTGCATTTCCTTAGGTTTTTTCGAATGAATCTCAGTCTGGCATCTGTTTTACCGACGATGAACCTTATGTAATCATTTCATTTTAAATCACTCCTAATGCCTACTTCTAGATAATTTATGGAATTAACTGCTTCCAGTTGCTGACCTGCTATGTTGTAGCTAAATGATAAAGGATATTTCTTTCTATGAATTCTTAGCACATTACACTTGTCTACATTGAGATTCAATTGCCATTCCCTGCACCATGCGTCAATTCGTTACAGCTCCTCCTGCATTTCAGTACAATTTCCCATTGTTAAAATCTCTCGATATACTACAGCATCATCCGCAAAAAGCCTCAGTGAACTTCCTATGTTCTCCACAAGATGACGCGTGAGTATGTGAGACAGTGTTATCAGCACACCACAATAGTTTGAAATCGGGCTCATTAAGGGCATCAGTTTAGCCAGCTGGTCGAATTGTACAATGGTCGAATAGTGCAACTTCCTTATTTGTGGGGTGTTCAGACGTGACAGTGGTCTGTGTAAGAACATTAGGGCTGACATACAAGTCGTCAAGGTTCGAGTCAAATACGTCTGACCACCACTAGGGACGGTCAAAGTACTGTACATCAAACTCGTCTTATCCTCTTCACATCTGCAAATGTCATTTGAGAGCAAGTAATGGAGTCTCTACAATATTCTGTGCCATCCGCGCTATTGGTAGGAGACTAACAGCAGCTGCAATACAGACTTACCGAGCCAAGCGTAGGCTGCCATCTCCGTATACAGATGAAATCTCCCGACTTACTGACGCACTCACTATCACCGCTTAGCTCGGGCCGCTAAGAAATTTGATGGGGGTGTTGAGCTTATACTGCAGGCGTCGTTGAAAAAGGGATTTTTCGAAATTCCGCAGCTTAAAGGTAGAAACAGAGGATGAAAAGTTTCTTGAAAATATCTCTCTATTAAGCCAACTTTGAAACTAGACCTACGAAAATTGGTATTTGGTTTCTCAGTCAGAAATAAAGAAATACGTGTTTCAGCATTTTTCGAAACTTAACGAAGCTGTGGGTGCAAAATTTTTTAAAAATAAATTGTAATTAAAGAACTACCAAAGCATTTTTAAAGGTACATATATGAAAATTGGTATTGGACTTCTCGGTTAGGACTAAAAAAATAAGTGTTGTAGTGTGGTTGGCAATTCAACCCCCTAAGGAAGTGAAATACGGGATGAAAAGTTTTATGGAATTATTTCATGATGAAATCATTTTCAAAGCCAAATCTAAGAAAATATGTATTTGTCTTCTCTGTTAGAAATAAAAGAAACATATTTAACTGTTTTTGGAAATTGAACACCCCAGGGAGTAAAATGGGGGACGAATATTTTTAAGAAAATATTTCACTGCATTACAATTTTTTTAAAGATAGATCTATGGCAACTGGTATTTCATTTCTCGGTTAGAGCTGAAGAAATACGTGTTAGGGCACGCAAGTTTCTATGGAAATATCACCACAAGACCGCAAAAGGCATGATTAACAAAAATTTTGGAATTCAGCTGCCAGAATCGCCTTTTGGTCACAAGCACATTCTGAGAAGACCATGTTTTCCAGGATGCTATTCCAGGCGGGTATAAAATGAATGTGCGCAACGGAGAATAATACATGCTAAAATGAAGATTTGGCCCTGTCTGACTACCCCCTGCAGCAGATCTTAGGATCTCTTAATTCTATAAATTACAATCTAAACATAGATGAATGACGAAGGGATCTTATCCTACTAAATGATAAACATTGTTCCTGCTTATATTTTTATTGTAGATTAAAAATAACGTTATATTACAAAGATTAAATTTCCTAAGTAAAATTACTAATCAATTGCCCAACTCTGCCTCTTATTATAACTGCGCGATCTAATATCAATGACGCAAAATGTCTATCATCATCTACGTTCCAAACGCTAGAAGACACTACTTTCAAAGACGATCTACAGTGGTGTGGAACCTCAGTGGAAATAAACTAACGTGACCACAGCTGTTTAGCTTTTATAGCTATATTAAGCCGAAGCAATTTGCTATATCACCGTATGTACTGACTCCGGTGCGTCGAAGTGATGGTTCTCGTACTCTTCTGCGACGATGGAAGAACCTACACACTGACAATCCCTAGAGTTTGCACACGGTGGAAAGAAATCACTCTTTATAAAAAGGGACAGAATGAGCGCGTAGGTTGCAACTGCTACACTATGACGAAAAAGGTTGGCACAGGAGAAGAATTTGTGGGGACTGCATCGAACCAGCCAGAAGACTCCCTTATTAGAAATTCACACCAGACGTAATAGCATTCTGCTGTTATTGTACTTGAGGGGGGAGGGGGGCAGTGTTGTCGACATAATGGTGCCACCTGTCATGTACGACACAGTCGCTCAACCAGACACTTGCTCTGACAGCTGAGGTGAACGGTGCGTGTTCAGCGCCGCATTCAGCAGGTACGTCCCTCAGAAACTATTGGCCGGCGGTGTCGCGCTCCGTACGAGGCAGCGGGGGCCAGTGCTGGTGGACAGCCGATGACAGTGGGACACTGCCGGAACACTGTGCCCGAGTAACCGGTCGGCACCGGCGCGAGCGGCGGCACGTGTAATCGGGCCGTAACCCGGCGAAACACCGCGGCTGACAGGCCGCTGTCCGGGGCGCGCGCTGCCGCTGCACAATTAATCCCCGCGCCGCTGCGGACCTCGCCGCACCCGGCTGCGGAGGCGCCGCCGTCAATATTTCAAGACGGCAACGCGCCGCCCGCGCGCCGCTCGTGAAATGCAAATTAACAGCGCCGAGCATCAGCGGGTAGACTGGCGACACGGCGCATCGAGGCCCACCTGGCGCCGGTGGAGGGGTGGGGGAGACTCGATACGCTCTCCTCCACTCACGGCTTCCGTCAAGTCCTGACGGGAAACAGCGCCGCTCTCGGACGGGAAACGTAGAGCGACGCGTCGATATAATGAATTTCGAAGGAAAAGCCGAAAGAACCCAAAGTATCGCCAGTCGTGCTAGGACGAAAGGGCTGGAATAAATTGCCTAGCAACGGCAGATGGTTTTTTCCATTTCTTATGATAGATGCAGCAGTACAAGTCAATCCAGTGGAAGACGCAGTCGACGTGGCGGGGTTAGAAATCCCTGCAAACAAAATTTGTGGCATATAGTTTGATAAGCTCGTAAGGGTATTTCAGAGTAGGTTGTTCTGACAAGGGAACCTCCCCATCGCACCCCCCTCAGATTTAGTTATAAGTTGGCACAGTGGATAGGCCTTGAAAAACTGAACACAGATCAATCGAGAAAACAGGAAGAAGTTGCGTGGAACTGTGAGAAAAAATAAGCAAAATATACATACTGAGTAGTCCATGCGCAAGATAGGCAACATCAAGAACAATGTGGGTTCAGGAGCGCCGTGGTCCCGTGGTTAGCGTGAGCAGCTGCGGAACGAGAGGTCCTTGGTTGAAGTCTTCCCTCGAGTGAAAAGTTTAGTTTTTTGTTTTCGGACAATTATTATCTGTCTGTCCGTCCGATGCGAGGTAACTGCGCCGTAGTATGGGGACGCTACACCTAAACAAACATAGAAACAAAACATATGTTTTGGGAGAGCACAGGGAAAACTGTGCGACCGTGAAACAGTTGCATTCATTTGCTGCAGTTTATGTGACAAACTCTTATGTTTTCATCACTTTTTTGGGAGTGATTATCACATCCACAAGAAAACCTAAATCGGGCAAGGTAAAGAACCTTTTTACCCATTCGCCAAGTGTACAGATTAGGTAGGTCGACAACATATTCCTGTCATGTGACGCACATGCCGTCACCAATGTCGTATAGAATATATCAGACTTTCCTGTGGAGGAATCGGTTGACCTATGACCTTGCGATCAAATGTTTTCGGTTCCCATTGGAGAGGCACGTCCTTTCGTCTACTAATCGCACGGTTTTGCGGTGTGGTCGCAAAACACAGACACTTAACTTAATACAGAGAACAGAGACGTCAATGAACGAACGGACAGATCATAGCTTTGCGAAAATAGAGAAAGTAAACTTTTCACTCGAGGGCAGACTTGAACCAAGGACCTCTCGTTCCGCAGCTGCTCACGCTTACCACGGGACCACGGCGCTCCTGAGCTCACACTCTCCTTGATGTTGCCTATCTTGCGCATGGACTATTCAGTTTGTATATTTTGCTCATTTTTTTCATAGTTGCACACAACTTCTTCCTGTTTTCTCGATTGATCTGTGTTCAGTTTTTCAAGGCCTAGCCACTGTGCCAACTTATAACTAAATCTGAGGAGGGTGCGATGGGGAGTTTCCCTTGTGGGAAGTAGCTATCAAGCAAAAAAAGCATTTTTTGAGGTAATTAGCACTGAAGTCAGCCAATCAGGCATTGCGTTTGCAAATTCAGGCTGCTCGCCAGAAAGAGTTTCTGAATGACAACAAATTTTAAGTATGAAGTAGCAAAAGAAAACTTATGTTAAAGTGACACCTTCCACATCATTACGAAATGTCGTATTCATGATCTATGGAATAAGTATTAATGTATATGTGTAGTGTGCGGTGTGCGTTTGCTATCCTACCATAACCGAATATGACAGCGATACAAAAATTTGACACGGGATGGTGGTAAGGATCGAATTCCATCAAAATGGTCAGAAATCTTTTGTGCTATCATCTACGGTATGAGAACAACTGACAATGGTTGTGAAATTTGCTGCCAGAGGCAAAGGTCCAGAGTTCGAGTCCCGTTCCGGCACACAGTTTTTATCTCCCAGATGGCCGAGCGGTTCTTGGCGCTTCAGTCTGGAACCGCCCGGCAGCTACAGTCGCAGGTTCGAATCCCGCCTCTGGCATGGATGTGTGTGATGTCCTTAGGTTAGTTAGGTTTAAGTAGTTCTAAGTTCTAGGGGACTGATGACCTCAGAAGTTAAGTCCCATAGTGCTCAGAGCTCTTTGAACCATTTTGAATCTCCCAGGAAATTTCATATCGGCGCACACTCCGCTGCAGAGTGGAGATTTCATTCTGACACTAGTTGTATGTGGCAGGCCGCTTGAATTTGAGACCGCAATGGCCTGATTTGTTAACTGCAACGCTAATTTACTCGGAAACGTCGCATCCTATCGCTTTTTTTCTTAAATATTATATCTAAACACAACTTACCCTGCAAAACTCTTACAATCCTCCCAGAATGTTTCTGACCACCCTATCTGAAAACTGCCCCAAAATATCTAATAACAGATACAGGGCAAACAGAAAACGTAAAAAGGATTCAAAAGTTTTGCCAAGTCTATACACGTCAAAGGTTTAGAAAAATCTGCTTTAGAGGACAGGGTACGAAAGAGGGAAACGGCATATGATGTAACTAACAATATCTACAATGGAAAGTGCTTATTTAGAAAACTTAAAATAAACACTACACCACCGTGGTGCACCAGAGCGCTTGCATAGTAGTCAATATCTGGTTTTAAATTATAAACTTCATAAATTAGAGATATTAGAAAGAAAAAGTATACTGAAAATAAACTTGCTTGGGAAACTTTAGGACGAAACTAACTTTCGAATAACTGCTACAGTTAGTTGAAACTCGGACCATATACACACTGAAGAGCCAAAAAAATTGGTACATGTGCGTAATATAGTGCAGCGCTCCCGCAAGCACGCAGAAGTGCCGCAACACGGCGTGGTACGTTGCAAGGCATCCCAGATATGCTCAATGACGTGGATGTCTAGGGAGTATGGTGACCTCTACCAACTTGAACAGTTCCCCGCTGACGTACAGGGTCAATGGATTCATGAGATCAGTCTCCATACCCGTACACGTCCATCCACTCGATACAATTTGAAACGAGACTCGTCCGACCAGGCGGCATGTTTCCAGTCATCAACAGTCCAATGTCGGTGTTGACAGGCTCGGGTGAGGTGTAAAGCTTTGGGGTCGTGCAGTCATCAAGGGTACATGAGTGGGTCTTCGGCTCCGAAAGCCCGTATCGTTGATGTTTCGTTAAATGGTTCGCACGCTGACACATGTTGATTGCCCAGCATTGAAATCTGAAGCAATTTGCTTAAGGGTTGTACTATTGTCACGTCGAACGATTGTCTTCAGTCGTCGTTGGTCCTGTTATTGCAGGACCTTTTTCCACGAAGTCTGAGATTTGGTATTATATCGGAATCCTGATATTCACGCTACACTCGTGAAATAGTCGTACGGGATAATCCCCACTTCATCGTTACCTCGGAAATTCTGTGTCCCGTCGCTCGTGCGCCGACTGTAAGACAGCGTTCAAATTCACTTAAATCTTGGTAACATGCCGTCTTCTGCCTCTAAAAAGGTGGCCAGTAGAGTCGAGCTCGCGGCCACAGACTATATGTACCTGGGGCGCCAACGTCCGAGGGTTTCTCCACCATGGAGGTAGAATAAGGGGAGATGGCGCTGTACGTTGTTTTGAAGCCAATGGGCGGGGCTTGACGCCATCTTGGATCCCCCAAAACATTAGCAGACGAGTGTTCGTTATTTATGTCACGTGCACGCGATATTTATTTTACATAGTAAATGTTACACAGTTTCAGTGAACAACTCAGCATAAGGAACACAGCTTCAAACGTTTTTATGGTCCTAAATGCGTATTCGGTACAGTAATACGACATGAAAATATGACGCTTCTGACCTCAGTACTGTAATTCATTTTTGTTTATACACTTCGAATAACCGAGAAGAGAAATATGTGCTATGAAAAGCGTGCTTTCGTAATCCATTTCTATTCAATTTCATTGTGTTTGTGATGATAATTGATAAATCCAGAACTCCGAAAGCAATGATTGATAGTTTAGAGGCACCGATTTGTATTCTTTGCATTTTCAAGTCAAACGCAAATTTTAAATGTTCAAGTCTGCAAGAAACTTGCCTTATTTCCTTCGATGTCCCATAGATGTATGCAGGGATGACATAAACAAGCCAGCTGTCATGTCAAAAAAGTGAAAGATTCGTTAAATTACGAAGGAAAGGGACGCAATTTAAGATTGTCAGGCCCATTGTAGTTTACACATCTGCTTTTAAATTGTACCTACCAAATGGCATTCAGCTTGGCAAATAACAGCAATTTACAGGATAACACGAAAAAAACAATGATCAGTGTAATCATCTAAATGGCCTGAAGTTAGATAGGGAACTTTGCTTTAACAAATATGTAACCCTTTAAGTACTTATAGTTTAACCACTGTAACAGGTGTTCCACACATTTTACTAAAGATGTAATTAACTACATGTCGTTACATTACTTTTATATTAAATAATCGCATTTTAAAACATTAGTTCCCATTTCCAGGATATTTCTTGCCAGGACTATTCAGTTACTTGGGAATAACCAAACAATGAAAACCAAGTGTATTGCTCACCCCCAGAGAGCTCTTCGCGTTAGATAGATAGGAAATCTACAGTCAAATCACAGAAATAAAACTATACTGTAAAACTGGAGAAGGCATCAGAATTTCAAGTATATGTAAGAAAATAGTGCTTAAATAAGTCCAGTTACGAATGAAATGTGATTTGCTTAAACTTTAGGATACAATCAGAACGAATAGTACCAGTAAGCGACGCAAGCCGGGATTTTTTTATCAAAACACTTCACGACTACAGGGAATCAAACTACCAGAAGCGAATGTTTTGGGGTAGCTAACATGGCGGATCTTCACTTGGGTCAGCTTCAAGTTTGTGACGTCATGGCAACTCCTCTTATTTTTACCTCCATGTTCTCCACGGTCATTTCCGGTTCAAGAGGAGAACCGCACTGGAAATGACAGCGGAGAAGCCTTCGGACGTTGGCGCGCCAGGTACATATAGTCTGTGGCCGCGAACTCTGCTCCAGTTCGCCATCAGCAGTGGAGAGCGAAGCTTTGATAATGCCAGTTACTCGTGCTGGCGAAACGTCGTCAGATGAACGTCGACCGAAGAACCCGAGACAGAAACCAATAAGCAGTTTGTTAGCAAGTCGTCACGAAAGCCTTAACAATTTTGCATTCTCAATAACTAGTCACCAGAATGAAGAAATGATTCGGCTATATATTGCGCAAATATGACGTACTTATGAACCAACCGATCAAAAACATCAGAGAGAGACTCGTATCGGCAAAGGAGAAAAGGAACCCACTGGCAATGTCGATAGTAAATTGCATACCGTTTCGTACTGTGTACATGTGGAGAATCCTCTGTTGGAATGAACAGAACGTCCATTAAAACCAGGATCGTCGAACATAAACAAAATTGCAGATCTTTCCAAGTGGAGATGTTGTGATGGAGCACGCGCTGTGTGAGACTGAACACTCAGTAAAACTCGTCGACACACAGGTTGTTGCTGTGGAGGAGAGTTTCAAGCCCGTTTGTTCAGGGAAACCATTTGAAATTCATAAACACGAAAATAGATTCAACAAGAACGGAGATAGCATCAAGGTAAAGGGATCCAGCATTCCAGCAGGGAAGCGAGCGGTCGTTAACGTAACAACGGAAGAACCACAGCGGTAATCTCCAGGGAAAGGTCCTTAAACGGTTACACGACGAGTACATAGGATCTCGGGTCGCGGGCTTCGGCTCCAGTTAGCCGCTATCTCGAACGACGCCAAGCGTTCGTTGTGCCAAAACGTCAGAAAAATCACTAAACCAATGTCGGACGTAGATCCTGAGATGAAATCCTACAGACAACACGTAGCAATTGGTACCATAAGGGAAATTCTTGTACCTTGTGACTGCCTATGGTAAGTCGGGGAGATGGCAGATTCGAGGATAGGAGGAGATTAGTGTTTAACGTCCCGTCGACAACGAGGTCATTAGAGACGGAGCACTATCACGGATTAGGGAAGGATAGGGGGGAGGGGGGGGGGGGGGGGGAAACCGGCCGTGCCCTTCCAAAGGAACCATCCCAGCATTTACTTGAATTGATTTAGGGAAATCACGGAAAACCTAAATCAGGATCGCCGGACGCGGGTTTGAACCATCGTCCTCCCGAATGCGAGTCCAGTGTATCAGATTCGAGTTTACGTCGAACAGTCTCAGTTGTAGTGAGATTTAATCTCCACGTAATCCATGTTCACGTTTCGTGATTTTGATGTATTCTTTTCACGTCAAAGCAGATTTCTGTGACTCGGAGCTATCAACTGAATTTAAATACGTTCACATGACCACAGAAAACTGAAATAATATCTTATTAATTTTACTTTTCTGATTTTATTTTATTTCCACGTCATTAGATGATCAAGCATTAAACGTCGGTCGGCCGGAGTGGCCGAGCGGTTCTAGGCGCTACAGTCTGGAACCGCGCTACCGCTACGGTCGCAGGTTCGAATCCTGCCTCGGACATGGATGTGTGTGGCTCCTTTGGTTAGTTAGATTTAAGTAGTTCTAAGTTCTAGGGGACTGATGACCTCAGAAGCTAAGTCCCGTAGTGCTCAGAGCCATTTGAACCATTAAACGTCTATTTTTATCGGCGTGATAAGGAAATTCAGCTTTTATTAATAAACTTAAATAAACTGTTCGACTGTGCGGCTGGTCCCAGCGGAGGTTCGAGTCCTCCCTCGGGTATGGGTGTGTGTGTTTGTCCTTACGATAATTTAGGGTAAGTAGTGTATAAGCTTAGGAACTCATGACCTTAGCAGGTGGTGGTGGTGGTTAGTGTTTAACGTCCCGTCGACAACGAGGTCATTAGAGACGGAGCGCAAGCTCGGGTTAGGGAAGGATTGGGAAGGAAATCGGCCGTGCCCTTTCAAAGGAACCATCCCGGCATTTGCCTGAAGCGATTTAGGGAAATCACGGAAAACCTAAATCAGGATGGCCGGAGACGGGATTGAACCGTCGTCCTCCCGAATGCGAGTCCAGTGTGCTAACCACTGCGCCACCTCGCTCGGTGACCTTAGCAGTTAAGTCCGATAAGGAAGGGGAAAAAAACATGTTATTTTCCGCAGGGGCAGTCAATTAATTTGGAGCGAAGTGTATCATTCCACGCTGTTGGCTAGTTCCAACTGTTCGCCCAGTTAAATGTGCAGATTTTCATTTTACGGCACGTTTGGCATTATGCCATTATAAAGTACCAAACATGAGATAATATGTTACTGGCACTTCAAGAAAATTACCATCCGAAAAACCACAAAGAAAAGCTTAATATCAGGAACTTCAGTGTGAATGTGAGCTTTAAGCCGAATTACGTATTTTACGAGGGTTGCCCAGAAACTAATGCACTGCATTTTTCTTCTTCAACAATTCTTTCTTGAACGTAGTAAGAATTACACACACGAAAGAATGGTATTTCATCTGCGCACTCTATTTTTCCACGTAATCTCCATCCCGTTCTATGGCCTTCCTCCAGCGCGAAACAAGGGTGTGCATACCCAGTCGGTACCAATCCTTGTCGTGGGGGCGGAGCCAGTGCTTCACTGTGTGCATAACCTCCTCATCGTCCTCAAAATGTCCTCCAGGAACGGCATCCTTTAACACCCCGAACAAGTGACAACTTCATCTCGCTGCAACATGTCGGGTATGACAGCCGTGGATGCTCTCCCCGACCGCTGCAAATCGTGGAGCTCCGTCGAACCGCTTCCTGGTGACCTCACCCTCCGTGTCTATCGACTAACTGTACTTCTGTCGATAGCAGGTGCTGCATAGACTTGGCACAAGCATTTGTGAATATTTCCCGCAGTTTGGCTCTCTGCAGTGAGAAATTCAATGACGGCACGTTGCTTGTGAAGTACATCACCTACAGACGCCATTTTGAAACTGTACTGCAGCTACGCTATCTATCGGAAGTGACGGAAACCTGGCGCGCTCACTCAGGAGACTTCAAATAATACATACGTAACGTTCCGCATTCGTAGCGTTGCTTTCGGCTTCTTTAATATTGCCTAATGTCCTATTTCTTTTATGACATACTGTAAGAGCTCTTAATACTACGCACGTACGAACATATGCAAAGGCGCACTTCGAGATATCGGACCAGGTAAATTTGGTCAGTAGTAATGGGAAAAAAGTTGATTCAAATATATTGAAAGGTTTATCAGAATAAGTGGTTCCTTTCCCTTTATCTTCCATGAAACACAACGAGTTTCAATTACATGTTTTAACACTTGTCTGCTACCTTCTCTAGACTTGACGATAATTCTTAATTTATGTTGTTTGCGTCTTAAATTTACGTAATGTCATTTTTCGGTAAATTAAAGACTGGCAGCTCATTGTGTTTCATCATTGTAACTCTCAACATGGCTTTATATTTATTACCAAAGTAAGATATAAACTGGCAGTTGTAGGCTGCAGTTTCCTGGCTTCACAGTTGACCTTGTTAATTTTTTGTGCTGTGTTAAATAATCATGAAATAATACAAGCTTTTTTTTCAGGGCTATGTGGATGTAAAACTGACAAGAAATGCTACATAACAGTACTGAACTACTGCTGAGTACGAATAATAAAAAAAACTATGTTAACCTCAACATATAGCAAAATACTAGGTTACATTGAGCTGCAGAGCCTAGGTTTGAAGTGAACATTATGCCAAGAACTACTTCCCTGTTTTGCATTCCTTATCTGGATAGGACATGATGAAACAATTGCTTTAAGTACAATAACTCAGTATGTCCCCTCTGGAAAACATGTCGAGATACTGAACGTGGTCACGTGATGCCCCACTGCACATGAAATTCCAGACAGAAGTGCAAGGAATAGTGTCTGAGCAGAGTAAGCACCGAGCACGGAGTTACTACATGATCGTAGCTGTGCACGCACAGTGACGTCTTTTTACTGGCGCTTGAAAGTAACTCACTGGCAGCTGCTCAAACGAATCTAGGATGTCACAAGCAGTTCTGTTGCATGAATGTTTTGATTCGTTACCGCACAGCCGGAAGAACTCCGACGAGCCATTGGTATCTATTTATAGCTACAGATCTGAAATGGTCAGTGACGCTCGGGAGATAAAAGAGCAATAGAATTGTGAAAAATAATGTCAACACATGACTCTGCTTTGCATGTCGGGGGGAATTTCGTACAATGACTGCCTCTTGGGACAAAAAGTAAGACCCTTAGGTTCCACGTCGGTGAAGAAGACAAAGTTGATTAACAGAAATGTTGAAATGTGTGTGAAATCTTATGGGACTTAACTGCTAAGGTCATCAGTCCCTAAGCTCACACACTACTTAATCTAAACTATCCGAAGGACACACACACACACCCATGCCCGAGGAAGGACTCGAACCTCCGCCGGGACCAGGAGCACAGTCATGGCTGCAGCGCCACAAACCGCTCGGCTAATCCCGCGCGGCTGATTAACAGAGAAAAATCTGTCATTCCTGTGGGTGAGCGTGCATGCGACTAGAGATTGGCAATCTCGTTCATCCGTAGGAACTAGTTCACTGGTGATTGTTCTATTTGCCAGTTTTACTCGTTCATCGTTCATTTGTGCTTTGTATACGGTTGTTACTTGGTATACAGTTGTTATGAAAAACTGAAAATTAGTTTCAAGGTAACTTAAGATGGAAGGCGCTAAGAAGGGGCACTTGCCTCCGCCCTGGAATACAGAGTTTTATTCATAACAGTATTCTTACACACTTGTAATTTTAGTGATTCTGCAAAACCTCTCGTTTAGCCAACTGTAGAGTTATGTGGCTGATGGCAGTGAAATAATATAAGGTGGCGCACGAATAACCGGTCCCGAGTACAGGCTGCTCGCCAGTTACGCAGGATTTGTTGACCACTACGAGCAGAATAGATACACATGTAATAATTAGGCAGTGAAGAAATAACAAATAAGCTAAACAATAGATGACGGTTGGTGGGCGACGATGAGCAGTCTAGTACCCGGGGGCGATTTTTCATGCGCCACCCTTTACCACTGAAATTATATTGTAGAAGTTACCATGTTCTATTACAAAATGAGACACCAGAAACTCGATTATGGAACGCGGACTTGGTTCGGTTGTAAGTCGGTCTGCCCTCCACAACAATGAACATGCTCTTTTACGTTGGATCGAAAAAAAGACGGAAATGGCCGATCGCGTGTGTCGTGCCGACTTCCTTTGTACGTGTAATAACAAAAAAAATCTTGTATTTTTATAAATATTTCTTTGCTGTTTATGAAAGTAGTGAAGTAAGCTGATATGCCGTTTTGTTACCAGAAAATATGTATGTATTACATACCACGTATTTTTTATGTAATTTACGTAATTATAAAATACATTTCAATTGCCGGTCATGGACACTGAACAGAATACGAAAAGAACCAGAAGTTCAGAGTTCAAAAAAGGTTTGAAACAGATTTAGAATGGGCGTGCGCAGCGAACGAAACGAACAAGTCTATACTGAACTAACTATGAGCAATAGGCAGTGGAACTGCGACGAGTCCGGCCGAGTGAGACAGATACAGATCGGAACGGGACCGAGGCTGGGACGAGACCGGCCAACGTGCAGTTGCGGGAACGGGACCGACAGTTTCCCGTTCCCGGGAACTATAAGTAGAAAGCCGCTACTGAAGTGAACTATGAAAGACCGTCCCTTAGAATTTATTCATCGCTCGTTCCGTTCATCTTGATGAACCGTTCCCCTGGATCCGTTAGTTCGCGAACGACCCATTACATACGACACCAGTTGTGTTGCCAGCATGGGAGGAGCTAAGGCAGGAAATTCTCGGATGGCAACTGTCGAGGGCAGAAGCGGTGTGTAGTGCGCGTGATACACTGAAGAGTCAAAGAAACTGATACATCAGTCTAATATCATGTAGGACCCCCAAGGCCCCGCAGAAGTGCGGCAACACTACGTGGAATGGACTCGACTAATGTCTAAAATAATGCTGGAGGAAACTGACACCATGAATCCTGCAAGCCTGTCCATAAATCCGTAAGAGTACGAGGAAGTGGAGATCTCTTCTGAACAACACTTGTAAAGTATTCCAGATATGTTCAATAATGTTCATGTCTGGGGAGTTCGGTGGCCAGCGGAAGTGTTTTACCTCAGAAGAGTGTTCCTGGAGCCATTCTGTAGCAATTCTTGACATGTGCGACGACGCATTGTCATGCTGGAATTGCCCATGTCCGTCGGATGCACAATGGACATGAATGGATGCAGGTGATCAGACAGCGTGCATACGTACGTGTCACCTGTCAGAGTCGTATCTAGACGTATCAGGGGTCCCATATCACTCCACTGCACACGCCCCACCCCATTACAGAAACTCCACCAGCTTGAACAGTCTCCTGCTGACATGCAGGGACCATGGATTCATGAGGTTGTCTCCATACCCGTACACGTCCATCCGCTCGATACAATTTCAAATGAGACTCGTCCGACCAGGCAATATGTTTCCAGTCATCAACAGGCCAATGTCAGTCTTGATGGGCCCAGGCGAGGCGTAAAGCTTCGTGTCGTGCAGCCATCAAGGGTATACGAGTAGGCCTTTGGCTCTGATAGCCTATAACGATGATGATTCGTTGAATGGTTCGCACACTGACGTTGATGGCCCAGCACTGAAATCTGCAGCAATTTGCTGATGGGTTGCACTTCTGTCACGTTGAACGATTCTCTTCAGTCGTCGTTGGTCCTGTTCTTGGATCTTCTTCGGCCGCAGCGATGTCGGAGATTTGTTTTACTGCACTCCTGATATCCACGGTACACTTGTGAAATGGTCGTACGGGAAAAATCCCCACTTCATCGCTACCTCGGAGATGATGTGTCCTATCGCTGGTGCGCCGACTATGACACCACGTTCAAACTCACTTAAATCTTTATAACCTGCCACTGTAGCAGCAGTAACCGATCTAAAAACTGCGCCAGACACTTGTGTTACATAAGACGTTGCCGACCGCAATGCTGCATTCTTCCTGTTTACATATCTCTGTGTTTGAATACGCATTCCTATACCAGTTTCTTGAGTGCTTAAGTGTATCTTTTCTGGTTACGATCCTTCTCGCCGTAGGTTTGTCTCTGGTCGGAGCTGGATGACGTGAGTACGCCGGACCGCGAGAGTGCGAACGTGAGAAGCCGCAGAGGAAATGTATTCCGGTGTTCGGCTTGCGATTTAGGACTGACTCGTAGCGGAGGTACTTGGAGGTTCGTTTTGAGGGCGGGCGCGTGAGCGTTCAACCTTCGCAGAACACTACTGGTAGGCAACGGCCTCGCTTGTGATGAGTTATCGGTGACATCACAGTGGTTAGGAACTTGAATTTATTCTACCTTGCAGCTGAACGAAGGAAGCCTACTTGGGGAACTGCTGCCTTCGCATTTTGTGAACTTTGGTAAGGTATTTGATTACTGCATTTAAATCCATGCATCCTGATTCCTGATGCGCCTTCATAACCGTTCCTACATTGCTCCCTTCTGATAGTGTAGGTCAAAGCCTCCCGTTTAGTTTTGATTACTAATCACATACTGGTGGCTAATAGCGAACGTGCGTTAACTGTAAAATTTGTACGCACCGTCACTGCCTTGTGTGCGTAAGGGGCCGCTTTCTCTTACGTTCTTTGGTAGGTTACCTACTCCGTTCTTTGCCTCATGGTAACAATATTTTAACGTGTTTACTATTTGATTAAATGGCGTTCTAGGTGCTTATTGTTATGATTACGTATATTTTGCTTGTCTCACATGTTATCCAGTGTCCTGCGTTTTAAAAAAAGTAGTGTTTAATCGGTTTGTTTTGCTGCTGCTTTAAGTGCTTCTTAAAAATACTTTACTCTTTGGTTTTGAATCTCATACTGTTTAATTCCATGCGTAAGTTGCAGGACATGTAATCCACTAATGAACACTCTGTTACGACGAACCTCACTGTACCCCATAGTTAGTAGTAAGAAAGACATCAAACACAACTTGTAATAAGTTCGTTAACAGTGATCTTCTTCTGTACCACAGCTGGCCAACTGAGTACTTTACATCCGTGGCCGGCCGCTGTCGGCCGTTGTAACAGTGCGGTTGTAGGCGCTTCAGTCCAGAACCGCGCAGCTGCTGCGGTCGCAGGTTCGAATCCTGCTCGGGCATAGATGTGTATGATGTCCTTAGATTAATTAGGTTTAAGTAGTTTTAAGTCTAGGGGAGTGATGACCTCAAACGTTAATTCCCATAGTGCTCAGAGCCATTTGAACTTTACATCCGTATTACTTCCCGCTTATTATTTCTATGAACTTTCCCTCTGTCTATTAATCATCTGTCAGTTGTTTATTTGCCCTTGCTGTCTGAGCCTTGCTCAGTCTGGTTGTTTGGTTGGTTGATTTTTGGGAGGAGGCGAAACAGCGAGGTCATCGCCGGGTTAGAGAAGGGCGCGGAAGGAAGTGGTCCGTGCCCTTTGGAAGGAACCATCCCGGCATTTGCTCGAAGCGACTTAGGACATGATCCTGCAGATGAATATATCGATTATTAATTCTCATGGATAAATACAAAGCTGAAATATTAAAAGGTAACCGACATTTACTGAAGAAACACGCTGATGATCAAAAACATTATGGCCACCTGCCGCGGCTCCCCTGTCGGAGGTTCGAGTCCTCCGTAGGGCATGGGTGTGTGTTTCGTCCTTAGCGTAAGTCAGTTTAAGTGAGATTAAGTAGTGTGCAAGCCTGGGGGCCGATGACCTCACCAGTTAGGTCCCATATTACCTTACCACGAATTTCCAAATTTATGGCCGCCTTATTAATGGCGTGTTGGTCTATCTTTGGAATGCAGTATAGTTCCGATTGTGTGTGGCATGGATCTGGCAAGTCCTTGATAGATATCCAGAGGTATTATTTATTAAATTGATGGTTCAAAATGGCTCTGAGCACTATGAGACTCAACTTCTGGGGTCATCAGTCCCCTAGAACTTAGAACTACGTAAACCTAACTAACCTAAGGACATCACACACATCCATGCCCGAGGCAGAATTCGAATCTGCGACCGTAGCGGTCTCGCGGTTCCAGACTATAGTGCCTAGAGCCGGCCGCGGTGGTCTCGCGGTCCTAGGCGCGCAGTCCGGAACCGTGCGACTGCTACGGTCGCAGGTTCGAATCCTGCCTCGGGCATGGATGTGTGTGATGTCCTTAGGTTAGTTAGGTTTAAGTAGTTCTAAGTTCTAGGGGTCTGATGACCACAGCAGTTGAGTCCCATAGTGCTCAGAGCCATTTGAACCATTTTTGTAGTGCCTAGAACCGCTCGGCCACTCCGGCCGGCTATTAAATTGATGGTTCGGTAATATTCACACGTATCAGCACCTTCGTTCCGTGAATTTGGAATAAATACATTCTTCTCTAAATCTGCGATGTTTTATGTATCTTACTCCCTAACTGGAATAATTTCGTCATGACTGGCTCTCGCAGTGATCTCTACGCACAGGTTACACAATTCCCATAAATAATGGGCCGGTGGCTTGGCTGACGCCCCATAGCAACCCAAGTGGGCTCTGCTGGGTTCAGATCAGGCGAATTTGGTGACCAAAACACCAACGTGAGCCATTCGCTCATATGGCGACGTATCTGGATAAACTCATCGATCTGGTTCCTGTGATATTAAGAAGTAAGATGCAATGTTCCGTCAGACATGCACATATGTCTGAAGGCACTGGCGCTGCAGCGACTACAGCCGTAAAGAAATACGAGAAATGTGTTTGTAATTGCCAACACGAACCATGGTCGCAGTATAATGGAATTTCGACAGTGAAAATTTGTGATAGACGGGACTTGAATTCGGATTTACAGCTTTGAGAGAGCGGTCACCTTAACTGCTTCTGCTATCCATGCAAGAGCTACCACCAGGCCCAACTTCCGTATGTCATCAACCATACGCCACAAGCTGCATTCGTACCTTACTTGTATTTAAAGGAAGGACATATTTATAGAGTCGAGGGTCTGGTACTGGGCAATAAATGCATGCATGTCCGAAGGAACATTGTATCGTATTTCTCAATAACACAGGAACTGCTATTCGTATTTATTTTCCAATACCAGGGCCACAACTCTTAATAAATATGTCCATCCTAGACGGGAATATACGTAACGTTCGAGTGCAGGTTGTTACATATGGATGGCTACATATGGAAGTTTGGATCTGGGCGTGATTCGTGCACAGATGGCCGAAGCGGTTAAAGGGACCAGTCGTGTGAAGTGGAAAATCTGGTTTCGAGTCCTGGCACAAATTCCCGTTGTCGTCATTCCAATATACAGCCGATGGTGGTTCATATACGCAATCGCGAATACATTTCCTTTATTTCATCATGACTGTAGTCACTGAAATGCCTGCGAAGGAACATTGCACCGTACTTCTTAAAAACACAGACACTGTTATTTTGTAGGACTGGAACCGTTGCCGTCAGTGAATACAGGTGCATATCAGAAACTGCATTCCTTCAGTTGGTCAAAGAATACAGAAGCAGTACGGTAGTTGAGTGCAGGCGTACAGTGTGGTAGGAAGAGTCGTAATTTGCTCTCTTTTCAAATGGTGCAAGGCATCTATTGCACTGACATTCGAATGATACGTTTAACTCATAGTGTGTGGAGGATGTAGTTCAAGCTGGAGGTGTTTCTGTGATGTTTTCAAGGAGGTAGTCTTACCATGACTTGGCCCCACTCATTCTGATTAACGTGAACCTAGGAATTACAATTACGAGCAACTTAAATTGGACAGACCACATAGATAATATTGTGGGGAAGGCGAAACAAAGACTGCACTTTGTTAGCAGAACACTTAGAAGATGCAACAAACCCACTAAAGAGACAGCCTACATGACACTTGTCCGTACTCTGCTGGAATACTGCTGCGCGGTATGGGATCTTTACCAGGTAGGATTGACGGAGAACATCGAAAAAGTGTGAAGAAGGGCAGCTCGTTTCGTGTCATCGCACAATAGGGGTGAGTTTGTCACTGATAGGATACGCGAGTTGGGGTGGCATTCACTGAAACAAAGGCGGTTTTCTCTGCGGCGAGATCTATCTACGGAATTTCAATCATCAACTTCGTAGGTGAATATGAAGCAGTACAACTGCTGTTCTTTTTCTACATCTTCCTTACTAGAATGCTGTGAAGACACCAGTGTTCCCGGGCAGCCATATGCACAGTGTTGCAGGTTTACATTCCTGGTTTGACAAACACGCATGTACCATACTGCACCTCTAATAATACCGAGATAACGTGACGGACTGTTGAGTGGATGAATAGCAGCAATCAACATTCGCACAACCTGCTATGTCTACAGATCTGAAGATCAATGAGTGTTTTCATCTGTATATTACAGGGCTGAGGAGACCTGTGTTCTCTCTTTCTTGCCCATTCGTGGACATTATCAAGGCTAGAGCTAGTGTTACACGGTATTAACATGATGTCTTCTGTGGGGTACTAATTTATTCTCCAATAAGCAAGATAATCACTTAGGTGAATGAGGCACCTGTCTTAAGTGTAACAAGTATCTTATCCACTTTTACAAATAGTTTGCCACTTCTCCGCCAAGCCACATGGTCAAAGCACTGTGTACGATGGGTGTTCAATTAAATAATGCAACACACTCTTTTTCTGAAAGCAGATTTGTTGGTTTATCTATATAAACGATTTGTTAGACAATCTGAGTAGCCGTCTTCGGTTGTTTGCAGATGACGCTGTCGTTTATCAACTAACAAAGTCAACAGAAGATCAAAACAAACTGCAAAACGATTTAGAAAACTTATCTGAATGGTGCGAAAATTGGCAGTTGACCCTAAGTAACAAAAGGTATGAGGTCATCCACATGAGTGCTGAAATGAATTCGTTAAATTTCGGTAGCACGATAAATCAGTCAAATTTAAAGGCTGTAAATTCAAGGAAGTACCTAGGAATTACAATTACGAACAACTTAAATTTGAAGAAACACACAGAAAATGTTGTGGGAAAGGCTAACCAAAGACTGCGTTTTATTGGCAGGATAGTTAGAAAATATAACATACCTACTAAGGAGACAGCCTACACTACGCTTGTCCGTCCTCTTTTAGAATACTGCTGCGCGGTGGGGGATCCTTACCAGATGGGGCTGACGGAGTACATCGAAAAAGTTCAAAGAAAGGCAGCACGTTTCGTATTATCGCGAAATATGGGAGAGAGTGTCACAGAAATGATACAGGATTTGGGATGCACATCATTAAAAGAAAGGCGTTTTTCGCTTCATCGGAATCTTTTCAAGAAATTTCAATCACCAACTTTCTCCCGAGAAGGCGTAAATATTTTGTTGACACGGACCTACATACGCAGAAATGATCACCACAATAAAATAAGGGAAATCGGAGGTCGCACGGGAAGATATAGGCGTTCGTTCTTTTCGCGCACTTTACGAGATTGGAATAATAGAGAATTGTGAAGGTGGTTCAATGAACTCTCTGACAGGCACTTAAATGTGATTTTCAGAGTATCTATGTAGATGTAGATGTAGATGGTTTTATTCAATATTATTCCCCACGCTTTTGGCTACAAAACCCTATTTTTCAGCGTAATCACTGTTCAATGTGAAAGCCTTATGCCATCTTACTGGGAGGATCTATACGCCCGCATTGTAACTCTATACTGGTTGAAATAGGAAATAACCTCTCGCTGCATTAATAACCTTTCCATCATCCTCGTACTGCTTCCCGCGGAGTGCATCCTTCATTGGGCCAAACGGGTGGAAGCTCTTTAGGTCTTGTGTTAGGGGACAAGGAACCCAAACGCACATACCTTTGAGTACCCAAATTGGTTGACGAGTGTGTCAACAGTACCAGGAGAGACTTCTAGTTGAGCAGACAGTCTACAAAACCATCGAGAACATTGAGTTTGCTACAACATCTGGAGACAAGAAGAATCGTTTACCAGTCAAGTTTGTCTTTAAATGAGTCTGTATTCATTTGGGTAAAAGGTAAAGGAGTATGTGAATATGTAAAGTTCGTTGGTGACTGTACTGTATATTTCACTGCTCAAGCCTTGCTGGACGGACCTTCTGTTTTCTGTGGATGCTGACTTAATTTTAGTTTAGATATTAATGACTCGTTTGATCATGGTAACGGATGGTTTACTGTAGCCATTGTCCGTGGAGGCACAGGAGTACCCAATGTTGGTGGACTCGAAAGTTTCGTTGACAGAGACATTATTGCCTTTCGTCGATCACCTCCAATGAGAGTGTCCGCATGATCCAAAATTACAAGCGTCACAACTAAGTGTGAAAGGCTGCGACACAGGAGGTCGGCCATGTTTGCGCGAGACCTTGTTGCGGTGACGACACGTGCTTCGTCCAACGACTCACCGTGCTTTTGTTTACTGCTATCTCTCCGTAGACATTCTGCGAGCATCTTTGAATATTTGTGATGCTCTAGTTTTCCACCAAAAGAAACTCAGTGACAGTTCTCCGCTGGTATCGCACCTCCGTTACAGATTCCGTTTTGAAGGATACGTACAGCGGCGCCATCAATCAGAACTTCATGAAACTAAAAGGGTTGAAGCGAGAACATTCCACAATGTCCCACAACAAATTCCGTATTTTTTCAACCTAAACTGGGCGAGAAAAAAAATGTGTTGAATGTCTCCAATATTTCGTGATCTGGGGCGAATAATCATCTGCTCAGCTACTTCGGAAAAAGAAGCCGTTCATGGGAATGCAGCCGGTATTCGCAATGTAAGATATTAAGCAAAACACTGAAAAGATGTTACTGATGGAATACGTTTATTATCTGGTCCTATTGGAGGTTGTAAACAAGAAGTAATAATAGGTCCACACAACATTTATGACGTTACATAATGGTTAGTTCCTCATCGTTCCACATGTGATGTGGCCAGATGAATTACTTTTTGTTTCCAAAGATGCTGCATTTCATATAGACTAAGTTTGCATTGGCTGTGGGTGCGTGCCGACGTATTCTTCCTTGAAAGTTAACAGCGAACTTATAATTACGTCTAACAAGTCCTTAGCGATGTTTAAAATTTTACGTCGGCGTAGGTCAGTAAGAACTTTCTCTGTAACTGGGATGAGGCGAATGTGTTCACGCGCTGAAGTTTCTTTTCCTTTTTTTTTCGTTTACCGGCAGATTCCGACACTCTTCAAACCCGAAACTTCGGTTAAAACTTGGATTAAGGTACTGGCGAACGCTACGACTGCAGTGTTCCGTCTTAGGAACTCACGAAAACGTTTTTGCTATTACGAGATGCAAATGAAAGGGACGACCAAGCAAACTCTTTCCCTTACAGAGAAGAACGGATATTTCAGCTCGAGAACACTGGAATAACTATTACGCTCGAAAGAAACTGATATGTCACAAAAAGAGATCACGGGAAGAGACTGCCGATCAGAAACGTACGGTGTGAGTTGCAAGGGGAGAAGCTGCAGAATTTTGGACCACTGGAACGCGAATTTATTGCTCCTTCAAATACACTGGCGGGAATGGAAGGTATTATACCCTGAAGTATCAGGCCGATATTCATTAAACTTCGTGTAGGTATTTATAAAAATAACAGGTATCGGATAGTTCAACTTTAATTTCGCTCGGAACTGGTGTCTATCGTCAACCCAGTATGTTGTTCTCGAGTGCGAGTGTTCATCAGAGACAAGACTATCATCAGGAGTGTACCAGGGAAGTGTGATGGGCCGGCCGCAATGGCCGTGCGGTTCTAGGCGCTACAGTCTGGAATCGAGTGCCCGCTAAGGTCGCAGGTTCGAATTCTGCCTCGGGCATGGATGTGTATGATGTCCTTAGGTTAGTTAGGTTTAATTAGTTCTAAGTTCTAGGCGATTGATGCCCTCAGAAGTTAAGTCGCATAGTGCTCAGAGCCATTTTTTGAAGTGTAATTGGACCGCTATTGTTTTCTACATGCGAGTACATAAAAGATTTGGCAGGAAGTGTGAGCAGCAATGTGCGGTTCTTTGCTGATGATGCCGCGGCGTACGGTAAAGTGTAGAAGTTGAGTGACTGCAAGGAGATACAAGACGACTTAGACAAAATTTCCGGTTGGTGTGATGAACGACAGCTAGCTCTAAATGTGGAAAAATGTAAGATAATGTGGATGAGTAGGAGGATTAAAGTTCGGATACAGCATTAGCAGTGTCCTGCTTGACACAGTCACATCGTTTAAATATCTGGGCGTAACGTTGCAAAGCGATACGAGATAGAACGAACATGCGAGAACTGTGATAGGGAAGGCGAATTGTCGACTCCGGTTTATTGGGAGAATTTTAGGAAAGAGTGGTTCACCTGTAAAGAAGACCGCATACAGGACGCTGGTGCGACGTATTCTTGAGTACTGCTCGAGTGTTTGGGATCCGTACCAGCTCGGATTAAAGGAAGACATAGAATCAATTCCTAGGCTGGCTGCTAGATTTGTTACTGGTAGGTTCGAATGAGACGTATGTGTTACGGATATGCTTCGGGAACTCAAACGAGAATAGCTGGAGGGAGGGCGACGTTCTGTTCGAGAAACGGTACTGAGAATATTTAGAGAACTGGCATTAGAAGCTGAATGCCAAACGATTCTACAGCCCAACATACACTGCACATAAGGACGACGTCGATATGATAGGAGAAATTAGAGCTCATACGGAGGCATGTAGACAGTCGTTTCTCCTTCGCTCTATTTGCGAGTGGAACAGGAAAGGAAAGGTCTGGAGGCGCTACAGAGTACCCTCCGCCACGCACCTCACAGTGGCTTGCAAAGTACCTACGCTATGTGATCAAAAGTATTCGGACACCTGGCTGAAAATGACTTATATGTTCGTGGTTCCCTCCATCGGTAACGCTCGAATTCAGTGTGGTGTTGTCCCACCCTTAGCCTTGATGACAGCTTCCACTCTCGTAGGCATACGTTCTATCAGGTGCTGGAAGGTTTCTTGGGGAATGGCAGCCCATTCTTCACGGAGTGCTGCACAGAGGTGAGATATCGATGTTGGTCGGTGAGGCCTGGCACGAAGTCGGCGTTCCCAAAGGTGTTGTGTAGGACTCAGGTCAGGAGTTCGTGCAGACCAGTCCATTACAGGGATGTTACTGTCGTGTAACCACTCCGCCACAGGACGTGCATTATCAACAGGTGCCCGATCGTGTTGAAAGATGGAATCGCCATCCCAGAATAGCTCTTCAACAGTGGCAAGCAACAAGGGGCTTAAAACATCAATATAGTGCTGGCTGTAATAGTGCCACGCAAAACAACAAGGGATGCAAGCCCTCTCCACGAAAAACACGACCACACCGTAACACCACCGCCTCCGAATTTTACTGTTGGCACTACACACGCTGGCAGATGTTAACGGGGCATTCGCCTTACCTACACCCTGCCGTCGGATCGCCACATTGTGTATCGTGATTCGCCACTCCACGCAACGTTTTTCCTCTGTTCAATCATCCTATGTTTAAGCTCCTTACACCAAGGGAGGCGTCGTTTGACATTTACCGGCGTGATGTGTGGCTTATGAGCAGCCGCTCGACCATGAATTTCAGGTTTTCTCACCTCTCGCCTAACTGGCACTGTACTTGCAGTGGATCCTGATGCAGTTTGGAATTCCTGTGTGAAGGTCTGGATAGATATTGCCAATTACACATTACGACCTTCTTCATCAGTCGGCGGTCTCTGTCAGTCAGCAGACGAGGTCGGCCTGTACGCTTTTGTGCTGTACGTGTCCCTTCACGTTTCCACTTCACTGACACATCGAAAACAGAGGTCCTAGAGATGTTTAGGAGTGTAGAAATCTCGCGTACAGACGTATGTCACAAGTGACATCCAAACACCTGACGACGTTAGAAATCCGTGAGTTCCGCGAAGTACCCCATTCTGCTCTCTCACTATGTCTAATGACTAATGAGGTCGCTGATATTGAGTACCTGGCAGTAGGTGGCAGCACAATACACCTAATATGAAAAACGTATGTTTCTGAGGTGTCCGTATACTTTTGATCACATAGTGTACGTGTGCTGCTGCATGAAGGTAAACGGCCTCAAAAGTCTTCTTGAGCGATTTGTTGTCATGCCTGAAACGCACACATGAAGATCGCTGACTGTCACATGACGCTCATATATCGCTCTGCGACTTTGTTCCAACTCTATTACGATTACGTGGAGATTAATTGTGAGAGCTTAGTACATTTTGCTGGGGTGGAAAGTATTGCATTTCTCGCCGGAAGGGGATGGCTCTTGAGGGCTTGGCTGTGCCGTAGGATCGGCAGAAGGCTTTTCGCTGTGTCTCAACAGCAGGGAACGAGCGTCTCTCGGTGGCTGCGAGATTTTGTGAGAACTGGTCTTGTTTCCCGGAATGGGTATCATGTACAGTTTCTGGCGCTAATCCGTTTGTCAAGGCATGGTGTCGCTCGTCGCCTGTGGGCGAAATCTGTCTTCCTGCCCGTAAATCAAAGAGCAGCCACTTACTGAGCTTCCAGTAGCATCAGAAACTCAGTCGCTTCCCTTCGTTACATGACTAGTTTTCTCAGATATTGTCACCCATCATGTTTCGGAATATCTTTGTGCACACTTTCGTTGACCAAGTAGGCGATCAATGATGACGCATAATAATTGTAATACAGATTCAGTACTCCCAGTAACTGTTCCTTTTAGTACTTTCTGTTCACTTACCTTGTTATTACAGTGGAGGGACTACACAATTCGTAACCTGTAAGATGGCTAGCAAAAGATAAGAGTCTTTTTAAGAGGAGGTGTTTATGGTAAATGCGTTCAGAATCCGAGGTGAACCGCAGCCTCAGGTAGACAGATAAGCATTCACTTCTCTCACTCCACAATTTTCAGGTGGAACAATGAACGGTCGATTTCTGTCGAGAAAACACAATTTTGTTCGTAGAAGCCTTTTAGCAAGATAAGACATCTCTAGCCAGGTGTTGCTTTCCAGTCCTTATCTCAGGGGAGAAGTCACAAATGATATTCGGTTTGAATTTTAGAATCCAGCGTCGTGGTTGATTCTTACTGTCATTTTGAATAGGACATACAGTGTCTCGTCGATGCCAAATTTCAGCCTGTTTAAAAATTGTGTCATGTGATGGGAGAAATTTTCTGCTTTCCTTCCTAGCTCGGTTCAGCGTTGGTTGGAAATGGGAAAAACTTGCAGGAGTAAGAGATTGTTTAACAGATTTACTTGAGTTTTACTGGACGAAACTCGCAACGTCTGCCACCACAGACTGGCGAGTTCGTGCTCTGGCAAAAAGGCAGCCAAGCTGCAGAGCCTCCACAAAGAGAACACTTGACCTTAGGTGACAGAAGAGCAACGACTTTTGTTGGGCGACGACAGAGCACATTTCGTTTTAGGCTTTTGCGGTATATTCGTAGGGACACAACGTTAGTTCACCCCCTCCACGAGCCAGTTATTCCGTTTTAATACTTTGCAGCCAGCTAGCTTGCTTTCAATATGCGCTTTGGCGATCGCACTGGTGTTCGATCCTATTTTTCCGTGTTATTCCTGTAACTGACTAACCATGCTTAGAGTCAATGGGCGTATTCCTGTATTATCTGCATAACTTTGAAATTATCTGCCCACCCAACTGTGTCAAGGTTTCAGTTCGCCATTAGAACGCCTAGTCCATGTACAGTCCTGGAAATTGAAATAAGAACACCGTGAATTCATTGTCCCAGGAAGGGGAAATTTTATTGACACATTCCTGGGGTCAGATACATCACATGATCACACTGACAGAACCACAGGCACATAGACACAGGTAACAGAGCATGCACAATGTCGGCACTAGTACAGTGTATATCCACCTTTCGCAGCAATGCAGGCTGCTATTCTCCCATGGAGACGATCGTAGAGATGCTGGATGTAGTCCTGTGGAACGGCTTGCCATGCCATTTCCACCTGGCGCCTCAGTTGGATCAGCGTTCGTGCTGGACGTGCAGATCGCGTGAGACGACGCTTCATCCAGTCCCAAACATGCTCAATGGGGGACAGATCCGGAGATCTTGCTGGCCAGGGTAGTTGACTTACACCTTCTACAGCACGTTGGGTGGCACGGGATACATGCGGACGTGCATTGTCCTGTTGGAACAGCAAGTTCCCTTGCCGGTCTAGGAATGGTAGAACGATGGGTTCGATGACGGTTTGGATGTACCGTGCACTATTCAGTGTCCCCTCGACGATCACCAGAAGTGTACGGCCAGTGTAGGAGATCGCTCCCCACACCATGATGCCGGGTGTTGGCCCTGTGTGCCTCGGTCGTATGCAGTCCTGATTCTGTTGCTCACCTGCACGGCGCCAAACACGCATACGACCATCATTGGCACCAAGGCAGAAGCGACTCTCATCGCTGAAGACGACACGTCTCCATTCGTCCCTCCATTCACGCCTGTCGCGACACCACTGGAGGCGGGCTGCACGATGTTGGGGCGTGAGCGGAAGACGGCCTAACGGTGTGCGGGACCGTAGCCCAGCTTCATGGAGACGGTTGCGAATGGTCCTCGCCGATACCCCAGGAGCAACAGTGTCCCTAATTTGCTGGGAAGTGGCGGTGCGGTCCCCTACGGCACTGCGTAGGATCCTACGGTCTTGGCGTGCATCCGTGCGTCGCTGCAGTCCGGTCCCAGGTCGACGGGCACGTGCACCTTCCGCCGACCGCTGGCGACAACATCGATGTACTGTGCAGACCTCACGCCCCACGTGTTGAGCAATTCGGCGGTACGTCCACCCGGCCTCCCGCATGCCCACTATACGCCCTCGCTCAAAGTCCGTCAACTGCACATACGGTTCACGTCCACGCTGTCGCGGCATGCTACCAGTGTTAAAGACTGCGATGGAGCTCCGTATGCCACGGCAAACTGGCTGACACTGACGGCGGCGGTGCACAAATGCTGCGCAGCTAGCGCCATTCGACGGCCAACACCGCGGTTCCTGGTGTGTCCGCTGTGCCGTGCGTGTGATCATTGCTTGTACAGCCCTCTCGCAGTGTCCGGAGCAAGTATGGTGGGTCTGACACACCGGTGTCAATGTGTTCTTTTTTCCATTTCTAGGAGTGTATTTAATGTTAAACTGTTTATCTCACTCATTAACTCCTTCCTTTTGGTCTGCGATAGTAAATGTGATTGTTACAGTGACCGTCTGATTCTGTTATAGTTGACATGATCAGATCATTTTCTCTACTCATAAATATGTCTATGCACATGGTGTGGTACCTTTGACACGGCGCACCACGAATTTCTCTTTTGTGCCAATCCTTTCATTTCAGAGAAGCTCTTGAAAAGTACGTCCTCAATTATCTACGAGATGAATGCCAATCACTGCCTCCCTCAAGAGTTTTTACCATCTACAGGTCCCTCCCAGATCATGCAATACTAGTTGGAGGCGACTTTAACCTACTGAGTATAGACTTGGATATGTGTTGATTCATTGCGGGGTGGGGGTTACAGATAAACATTCATGAGAAATACGTTCGAACACGTTTTCTGAAAATTTGAGCAGGTAGCTCGGCAGTCCACGCGCAGTGGAAATGTGTTATACCTTGTAGCTACATATAGGCCGTACCTTGTCGACAATGTTAGTACAGAAACGGGGATTAGCGATCTTGATGTCATTATAACAACTATGGTTACGGAAGTTAATTAGTCAAGAAGACCATGAGTGTGTTTCTGCTAGATAGGGCATACAAGGAGTTTTAGCATCTCACTTAGCCAGTAAACTGACATCATCTGTTCCAGTAAGATGGACGTAAAGGAATTACGGTCACAGATTAAGCAGATTGTAAATCGTGGTCTGGAGAGTTATGTGCCCAGCAAGTGGATGAAGGTTCAAAAAGACCCACCACGGTTTAATAAAGAAATTCGGAGGATGCTGAGAAAGCAGTGGCTCTTGTACTCTCGATTCAAAAGGGAACGCACAAATTACAGGCTAAGTTTAGTAGATATTCGTGCGTCTGTGAAAAGATCTATGTGCGAAGCATCCAGCACCGTCGTAGCTTAGCAAAAGATCTGACACAGTGTCCGAGAAAATTCTGGTCTTGTGTAAATCGTCCATTCCGTCCCTTGTTGACCAGTCAGGTGTGGCAGTTGAAGATGGCAAAACGAAAGCCGACGTTTTAGATTCCTCTTTCAAGAAATCGTTCACACCAGAGAACCGTGCAACGTACCGTTATTTGACCGTCGGATGGACTCCCGTATGGGTGAAGTAGCAATATGCATCCCTGGCGTAAAGAAACAACTAAAAGATGTGAAAGCAAATAAGTCACCAGGCTCCGGTGGAATCCCAATACGGTTGTACAGAGTACTCTACGGAATTGGCCTCTTACCTAGTCTGCATTTATAGTGAATCTCTACTCCAGCACAAAGTCCCAAGTGACTGAAAAAAAGCTCAGTGACTCCAGTATATCAGAAGGATAAAAGAACGGACCCGCAGAATTACAGACCAATATCCCTAACTTCGATTTGCTGCAGAATTCTTGAACATATACTCAGTTCCAATATAGTAAACTTCTTTGAGACTGAGAAGCTTATATCCACGAATCAGTATAGTCGGGAAACATCGCTCGTGCGAAACTCCGCTTGTCCTCTTCTCACATGATATGCTGCGAGCTATGGATGAACGGCAACAGGCAGGTTCCATATTTCTAGATATCCGGAAAGCATTTGACAGGGTGCCCTATTGCAGGCTGTTAGCGAAGATACGAGCAGCAGACTTGTGTGTGGCTCGAAGGCTTATTATGTATAATATAACCCAGTATGTTGTTCTCGACGGTCAGTGTTCATCAGAAACAAGGATATCGTCAGGAGTGCCCCCAGGGAAGTGTAATAGCACCGCTGTTGTTCTCTATACAAGTACACTACGGGCCATTAAAATTGCTGCACCAATAAGAAATGCAGATGATAAACGGGTATTCTTTTGACAAATATATTATACTAGAACTGACATGCGATTCCATTTTCACGCACTTTGGGTGCATAGATACTGAGAAATCAGTACCCAGAACAGCCACCTTTGGCCGTAATAGCGGCTTTGATACGACGAACAGAGCTTGCATGGCGTGTACAGGTACAGCTGTCCATGCAGCTTCAATACGATACCACAGTTCATCGAGAGTAGTGACTGGCGTATTGTGACGAACCAGTTGCTCGGTCACCATTAACCAGACGTTTCCACTTGGTGAGAGATCTGGAGAATGCGCTGGCCAGAGCAGCAGTCGACATTTTCTGTTTTCAGAAAGGCCCGTACAGGACCTGCAATATGCGGTCGTGCATTATCCTGCTGAAATGTAGGGTTTCAGAGGGATCGAATGAAAGGTAGAACGACAGGTCGTAACCCTTCTGAAACATAACGTCCACTGTTCAAAGTGCCGTCAATGCGAACAAGAGGTGACCGAGACGTGTAACAAATGGCACCTCAAACCATCACGCCAGTATGGCGATGACGAATACACGCTTCCACCCGTTCACCGCGTGTCGCCAAACAGGGATGTGACCATCATAATGCTGCAAACAGGACCTGGATTCATCCGAAAAAATGATTTTTTGCCATTCGTGCAACCAGGTTCGTCATTGAGTACACCATCGCAGGTGCTCCTGTCTGTGATGCAGCGTCAAGGGTAGCCGCAGCCATGGTCTCCGAGCTGATAGTCCATGCCGCTGCAAACGTCGTCGAACTGTTCGTGCAGATGGTTGTTGTCTTGCAAACGTCCCCATCTGTTGACTCAGGGATCGAGACGTGGCTGCAGGATCCGTTACAGCCATGCGGATAAGATGCTTGTCATCTCGACTGCTAGTGATGCGAGGCCGTTGGGATGCAGAACGGCGTTCCGTATTACCCTCCTGAACCCAGCGATTCCATATTCTACTAACAGACATTGGATCTCGACCAACGGGAGTAGCAATATCCCGATACGATAAACGGCAATCGCGACAGGCTGCAATGCGACCTTTATCAAAGTCGGAAACGTGATGGTACGCATTTTCCCCCCGTAGACGAGGCTTCACAACATCGTTTCACCAGGCGTTGCCGCTAAACTGCTGTTTGTGTATGAGAAATCGGTTGGAAACTTTCCTCATGTTACCACGTTGTAGGTGTCGCCACCGGCACAAACCTTGGGTGAATGCTCTGAAAAGCTAACCATTGGCATATCACAGCATCTTCTTCCTCTCGGTTAAATTTCGCGTCCTTAGCATGTAACAATTTTAATGGCCAGTAGTGTAAATGATTTGGCGGACAGGATGGGCAACAATCTGCAGTTGTCTGCTGATGATGCTGTGGTGTACCGGAAGGTGTCTAGGTTGACTGACTGTAGGACGATATAAGACGTCTTAGACAAAATCTCAAGTTGGCGTGATGAAGGCAGATAGCTCTAAATGTGGACGAATATAAGTTAGTGGGGACGAGTAGGAAGAACAAACCTGTAATGTTCGGTATCAATATTACTAGTGTCCTGCCTGACACACTCAAGTCATTTAAATATCGGTCTGTAACGTTGCAAAACGATATGAAATGGAAATGAATTTATTGGGAGAGTTTTAGGGAAGAGTGGTTTACCTGTAAAGGAGACCGCATATAGGACGATGGTGCGAGCTATTCTTGAGTACTGCTCGAGTATTTGGGATCCGTACCACGTCAGACCGAAGAATGACATCGAAGCAATTCAGAGGCGGGCTGTCAGATTTGTTACCGATAGGTTCGAAGAACACGTAAATATTACGGTGATGCTTCGGGAACTCAAATGGGAATTTCTGGAAGGAAGGCGACGTTCTTTTCGAGAATCTCTATTGATCAAATTTCGAGAATCGGCATTTGAAGCGATTCCTAAACGATTCTACTGTGGCCAATATGCATTGCGCGTAAGGACTCATACGGAGCCATATAGACAGTCGTTCTTCCCTCACTCTATCTGCGAGTGGAACAGGGAACGAAATGAGTAGTAGTGGTATAGAGTACCGGCTGCCACGCATTGTACGGTGGCTTACGATGTACTGAAGAGGTGAGATGGACTGCATGTCATTCTAGGATTTGTAAAATGTTGGCGATGCCGAGAGTGAAGCGATGTTGTCGACGGCGAGGTTGAGATAGATACCAGATAAGGGAGGTGGAGCGATGTACATCCCCAGTATTACCTGTTGGTAGTTTAGTAATTTGAGTCTACTGACGGCCTTGGGAGAGCCAGTCCTGACAAAACTCTACCATCTGGTGAGCAAGATGTATGAGACAGGCGAAATACCCTCAGACTTCAAGAAGAATATAATAATTACAAACCCAAAGAAAGGAGGTGTTGACAGTTGTGAAAATTACCGAACTATCAGTTTAATAAGTCACAACTGCAAAATACTAACGCGAATTCTTTACAGACGAATGGAAAAACTGGTAGAAGCCGACCTCGGGGAAGATCAGCTTGGATTCCGAAGAAATGTTGGAACATGTGAGGCAATACTGACTTTACGACTTATCTTAGAAGAAAGATTAAGGAAAGTCAAACCTACCTTTCTAGCAATTGTAGACTTAGAGAAAGCTTTTGACAATGTTGACTGGAATACTCTCTTTCAAATTCTAAAGGTGGCAGGGGTAAAATACAGGGAGCGAAAGGCTATTTACAATTTGTACCAAAACCAAATGGCAGTTATAAGAGTCGAGGGACATGAAAGGGAAGCAGTGGTTGGGAAGGGAGTGAGACAGGTTTGTAGCCTCTCCCCGATGTTATTCAATCTATATGTTGAGCAAGCAGTAAAGGAAACAAAAGAAACATTCGGAGTAGGTATTAAAATCCATGGAGAAGAAATAAAAACTTTGAGGTTCGCCGATGACATTGTAATTCTGTCAGAGACAGCAAAGGACTTGGAATAGCAGTTGAACGGAATGGACAGTGTCTTGAAAGGAGGATATAAGATAAACATCAACGAAAACAAAACGAGGATGATGCTGAAGTAATTAGAATAGTAAATGAGAGAAAGTAGTAAAGGAGTTTCGCTATTTGGGGAGCAAAATAACTGATGATGGTCGAAGTAGACAGGATATAAAATGTTGACTGGCAATGGGAAGGAAAGCGTTTCTGAAGAAGAGAAATTTGTTAACATCGAGTATAGATTGAAGTGTCAGGAAGTCGTTTCTGAAAATATTTGTATGGAGTGTAGCCATGTATGGAAGTGAAACATGGACGATAAATAGTTTGGACAAGAAGAGAATAGAAGCCTTCGAAATGTGGTGCTACAGAAGAATGTTGAAGATTAGGTGGGTAGATCACATAACTAATGAGGAGGTATTGAATAGAGTTGTGGAGAAGAGGAGCTTGTGGCACAACGTGACTAGAAGAAGGGATCGGTTGGTAGGACATGTTCTGAGACATCGAGGGATCACCAATTTAGTATTGGAGGGCAGCGTGTAGGGTAAAAATCGTAGAGGGAGACCAAGAGATGAATACACTAAGCAGATTCAGAAGGATGTAGGTTGCAGTAAGTACTGGGAGATGAAGAAGCTTGCACAGGATAGAGTAGCATGGAGAGCTGCATCAAACCAGTCTCAGGACTGAAGACCACAACAACAACAACAACAATATTGGGGATAATTTTTAGGATCAATGTGTAGTACGACTGCAGACACGTACCTGTAAAACAAACAAGATTATTAATTACGTAACTTTATTTTTTCGAGGAGATAATTAAAATTTAATGACTGCCTCTCGTACTAACGAATTCTCTTCGTCATTCTGTGCCTCTCTGTGAGCGGAGGAGCCCACGGGGTGCATATCGTGTTGCGTGTAGCGGAATTGTCGCACACGGGAAACAAATTCGAGCGGAGCCATAAATTTGTGCGAGGATTAGCTCTCGGGGAGGACCGCGACCGTGTTACACTGGTGCGCGGTGTTTTCAAAAGTTGGCGCCGGGAGTCTCTTCACGTCGCGACTGCCGTGATAACGCTGACAAAGTACAAAGGCCAGCCGAGCCGGGAACTTCGTTTGTGGTGTGGCGGCAGACGCGCGGTTAATTCGCCCCCGCCCTGCTCTGCCAGCTGCTTACGTACGCACCAGACGCAATTCCTGCCGCCGCCGTGAGAGTGGGCGTGTAGTTTCCTTTGAGGTGGCGTGACACGGGCGCGTTAACTCCACTCCCCTGACACTTAGGGCTGTGGCTGTTGTTAGTGCCAGTGCTCCGAAGGAGAGGCAGCTCTGACATACCTGCTGTCTGCGGAAACGCAAGAGGTCTGCCCTAATTCAGCCAATGCTAGTATTTAAAAAAAGTTATTATTGGTAATTTATATAATTAGTTTACAGTCCTACGAAATAGTGGTAACAGAAATGATCTCTGAAAAATAATTTAGCTTCATGGACTGAACACAACAATTTTTTTTTTACCTCTGAGAAAATTTTAATTCATCTCTGACGGGGTAATCAGCCCCAAATCGGGATCTACTGGCATAGAGATAGAAATCACTCAGGAACTCTACAGGGGACTATTTTGAATTCACTCCTATTTGGAGCCGGCTGCTGTGGTCGAGCGGTTCTAGGCGTTTCAGTCGCAGGTTCGAATCCTGCCTCTGGCATGGATGTGTGTGATGTCTTTAGGTTAGTTAGGTTTAAGTAGTTCTACGTTCTAGGGGACTCATGACCTCAGAAGTTAAGTCACACAGTGCTCAGAGCCATTTGAACCATCTGAGCTCCAATTTGGTGTTTATGAGGACGACCTTCCACTTGACATACATCACTCAATGTTAGCACTTTTTGGAGACGGATTTTTATCCAACTGGCGAATTTACACACGTTAGGCGTTATTTACCAGACTACCACAGTATGGTATAAGGCAGAGTAAATCATGAAGGGACTACCACACGGCTTTATTTTGGATCCACTCCTATTTTCTAGTCATTTGGCTAGCCTTCCACGTGAAAAATGCCCTTTAGAATCAGTACTTCTTGCAGAGGACGGATTTAAATACAACGAGTGAGTTTTACAGACACTGGAGATGAATCCGTGGCAGAACGCATCAAACCAGTCAAAAGATCGATGACTTTAAAAAAAGAAAGATGTTTAAGACTACTGCAGAATGACCTAAAGAAGAAGGAATCACGAAGGGGCATCCACAGGGCCCTGTTTCTGGACCTTTCTTGTTCGCCGATGATGTAACTGGCCTTTTGCTTAACACATTTTACTCAGAGTAAATACTTTTTGCTAACGACAGAGGCATCGTTAAGGAGAACATAAGTTATTCTTTGGGGACATTTGTTCCACTGGGCTTTGCTTATTATTTTTAATTTATTTAGAAGCAACTATGAGATATATTCATATACCTCGATATCAGTACAAAATAACTTAGAGTGATCAACAGAACTATTAAGATTTAAAGTTCACAGAAACATGAAAAAATGAAGTGATCGTACGGTGTTATCGGCCAGGAGACAACATCTGGACTCGTTCGGTGGCGTGGTCCAAGTATTTTCGCGTCGATTAAGATGAGACGAAACTGTTAGGATAATATAAACACTCAGTGCCTGGGCGCCGAGAATCTCCGAACCAGCCGGGTGTCGAACCCGTACGATGGTATCTATTTGATACGTGAATACTAATGTGCTGATACTAATTAGTGAATTCTGGCAAAAAACTATGTAAAAGAGAGACGTAGAATGAATAAATCAACATCCTAAGGCCCCTCTTCTATTTCAACTTTTTAAAAAAATTTGTATACAAAGCAGTATGTTTGAATAATGACCGACTGTAGAATCAAGGATTTTTCACGCAAATACCAGGCGAGCTGGTAATGGAGCAAAGAGCGTCTCTTTTGGGAACATCGGGCAGGGAATTTGTGGTTCCAGTATTTTTCTTACAATCATGGCTAAACTCTATAGAACGTAGATCTGGACTGGGGGGTCGAAATTTATTTTAATGGGAAGACTAAAAAATAAATATGAAAGTACAGTGAATGTATAGCGGTGGTGGTAACTTCCTATGGGACCAAACTGCTGACGTCATCGCTGCTGCGCTTACACATAGCTTAATCTAACTTAAACTAACTTACGCTACGGAAACAGGACAACGCACACACCCACGCCAAAAGGAGGTCTCGAACATCTGACGGGGTCAGCCGCGCGAACGTTGATGTACAAGCGTATTTGGTAATGTATGCATGAAGTACAGTGTATATCAGTGGTCAAGCTACAAGGGTGCTATCTGGAGGACCCTGGTTGGATTCCCAGTACTTTCAGGGATTTTTCCTCAGTGGGAGGACTGGAATTGGGTGCACTCATATTTGTGATGCCAATCGAGGAGCTGCTTGATTGAGAAATAGCGGCTCCGTGGTCAAGAAAGCCGACAACGACTGGGAGAGCGATGTGCTGATCCCACGCCCCTCCATACCAAATCCGCACGACGCCATTGCCAGAGGATGACGCGGCTGTCGGTCGGTGCTTATTGGTCCGCCTGAGCCAGAACAGGGAGCTTTGTTTTGCCGCCCACTATTACTGCGGACTTACTTAGAACATGAAGCGTACCTAGGTCACTTCTGATCGTGTTCAGTGTCAGTCCTGCCATCAGGCAGTTATATAAACGGAGCGAGGGGCTCTGAAACAGTACAGCACCTCTCTCTCAAATGGGCAACTGACTGGTTCGATGCGGCCCGCCACGAATTCCTTTCCTGTGCTAACCTCTTCATCTCAGAGTAGCACTTGCAACCTACGTCCTCAATTATTTGCTGGATGTATTCCAATCTCTGCCTTCCTCTACAGTTTTTGCCCTCTACAGCTCCCTCTAGTACCATGGAAGTCATTGCCTCATGTCTTTGCAGATGTCCTATCATCCTGTCCCTTCTCCTTATCACTGTTTTCCACATATTCCTTTCCTCTCCGATTCGGCGCAGAACCTCCTCATTCCTTACCTTATCAGTCCACCTAATTTTCAACATTCGTCTATAGCACCACATCTCAAATGCTTCGATTCTCTTCTGTTCCGGTATTCCCACAGTCCATGTTTCACTACCATACAATGCTGTACTCCAGACGTACATCCTCAGAAATTTCTTCCTCAAATTAAGGCCGCTGTTTGATATTAGTTGACTTCTCTTGGCCAGAAATGCCTTTTTTGCCATAGCGAGTCTGCTTTTGATGTCCTCCTTGCTCCGTCCGTCATTGGTTATTTTACTGCCTAGGTAACAGAATTCCTTAACTTCATTGACTTCGTGACCATCAATCCTGGTGTTAAGTTTCTCGCTGTTCTCATTTCTACTACTTCTCATTACCTTCGTCTTTTTCCGATTTACTCTCAAACCATACTGTGTACTCATTAGACTGTTCATTCCGTTCAGCAGACATTTAATTCTTCTTCACTTTCACTCAGGATAGAAATGTCATCAGCGAATCGTATCATTGACATCCTTTCACCTTGTATTTTAATTCCACTCCTGAACCTTTCTTTTATTTCCATTATTGCTTCCTCGATGTACAGATTGAAGAGTATGGGCAAAACGCTACAGCCTGGTCTTACTCCGTTCTTAATGCGAGCACTTCGTTCTTGATCGTCCACTCTTATTATTCCCTCTTGGTTGTTGTACATATTGTATATGACCCGTCTCTCCCTATAGCTTACCCCTACTTTTTTCAGAATCTTGAACAGCTTGCACCATTTTATATTGTCGAACGCTTTTCCAGGTCAACAAATCCTATGAACGTGTCTTGATTTTTCTTTAGCCTTGCTTCCATTATTAGCCGTAACGTCAGAATTGCCTCTCTCGTGCCTTTACTTTTCCTAAAGCCAAACTGATCGTCACCTAGCGCATTCTCAATTTTCTTTTCCATTCTTCTGTATATTATTCTTGTAAGCAGCTTCGATGCATGAGCTGTTAAGCTGATTGTGCGATAATTCTCGCACTTGTCAGCTCTTGCCGTCTTCGGAATTGTGTGGATGATGCTTTTCGGAAAGTCAGATGGTATGTCGCCAGAATCATACATTCTACACACCAACGTGAATAGTCGTTTTGTTGCCACTTCCCCTAATGATTTTAGAAATTCTGATGGAATGTTATCTATCCCTTCTGCCTTATTTGACCGTAAGTCCTCCAGAGCTCTTTTAAATTCCTATTCCAATACTGGATCCCCTATCTTCTCTAAATCGACTCCTGTTTTTTCTTCTATCATATCATACAAATCTTCACCATCATAGAGGCTTTCAATGTATTCTTTCCACCTATCTGTTCTCTCCTCTGCATTTAACAGTGGAATTCGCGTTGCACTCTTAATGTTACCACCGTTGCTTTTAATGTCACCAAAGGTTGTTTTGACTTTCCTGTATGATGAGTCTGTCCTTCCGACAATCATATCTTTTTCGATGTCTTCACATTTTTCCTGCAGCCATTTCGTCTTAGCTTCCCTGCACTTCCTGTTTATTTCATTCCTCAGCGACTTGTATTTCTGTATTCCTGATTTTCCCGGAACATGTTTGTACTTCCTCCTTTCATCAATCAACTGAAGTATTGCTTCTGTTACCCATGGTTTCTTCGCAGCTACCTTCTTTGTACCTATGTTTTCCTTCCCAACTTCTGTGATGGCCCTTTTTAGAGATGTCCATTCCTCTTCAACTGTGCTGCCTACTGCGATATTCCTTATTGCTGTATCTATAGCGTTAGAGAACTTCAAACGTGTCTCGTCATTCCTTAGAACTTCCATATCCCACTTCTTTGCGTATTGATTCTTCCTGACTAATGTCTTGAACTTCAGCCTACTCTTCATCACTCCTATATTGTGATCTGAGTCTATAACTGCTCCTGGGTACGCCTTACAATCCAGTATCTGATTTCGGAATCTCTTTCTGACCGTGATGTAATCTAATTGAAATCTTTCCGTATCTCCCGGCCTTTTCCAAGTATACCTCCTCCTCTTGTGATTCTTGAACAGGGTATTCGCTATTACTAGCTGAAACTTGTTACAGAACTCAATTAGTCTTTCTCCTCTTTCATTTCTTGTCCCAAGCCCATATTCTCCTGTCATATTTTCTTCTACTCCTTCCCCTACAACTGCATTCCAGTCGCCATGACTATTAGATTTTCGTCCCCCTTTGAATACTGCATTACCCTTCAATATCCTCATATACTTTCTCTATGTGTTCATCTTCAGCTTGCGACGTCGGCATGTATACCTGAACTATCGTTGTCGCTGTTGGTCTTCAGTCGATTCTGATTAGAACAACCCGGTCACTGAACTGTTCACAGTAACACACCCTCTGCCCTACCTTTCTATTCATAAGGAATCCTACACCTGTTATACCATTTTCTGCTGCTGTTGATATTACCCGATACTCATCTGACCAGAAATCCTTGTCTTCCTTCCACTTCACTTCACTGACCCCTACTATATATCTAGATTGAGCCTTTGCATTTCCCTTTCCAGATTTTCTAGTTTCCCTACCACGTTCAAGCTTCTGACATTCCACGCCCCGACTCGTAGAAAATTATCCTTTCGTTGATTATTCAATCTTTTTCTCATGGTAACCTCCCCCTTGACAGTAACCTCCCGGAGATCCGAATGGGGGACTATTCCGGAATCTTTTGCCAATGGAGAGATCATCATGACACTTCTACAACTACAGGGCACATGTCCTGTGGATACACGTTACGTGTCTTTAGTGCAGTGGTTTTCATTGCCTTCTGCATCCTCATGTCGTTGATCATTGCTGATTCTTCCGCCTTTAGGGGCAATTTCCCACCCCTAGGACAAGAGAGTGCACTGAACCTCTATCCGCTCCTCCGCCCTCTTTGACAAGGCCGTTGGCACAATGAGGCTGACTTCTTATGCCGGAAGTCTTCGGCCACCAGTGCTGATTATTTATCAAAATTTAGGCAGTGGCGGGGATCGAACCCGAGACCGAAGACGTTTTGATTATGATTCAAAGACGCTAACCCTAGACCACGGGTTCAATCTCTGGGCAACAATACGTGGGAAATATTTTGATTCCATATTAGCCAGAGTATATAATCCACTACAGGAAAAAATAGTATACTTGCAAAGACGACGTCGATTTTGATCCGACAACGGCATATGCCACCTGAAGTGTAGTAAGTGAACTGATAACGGTTTCAAGGCCGTTCGCCAACAGATGGCTTAGTGGTATAGCTATGTGTTACCGATGGGTAGGGAATGCTCACACCCAGATGGCTCAGTGTAGCAGAATCGGGCGAAACAAGTAGACAATCATGCCATGGACATGCGCTCGTGCTTCCTAAAGCCAACAGAGCGAGATTGAAAAGGATCAAACTGTGCCCTTCCGAATAGCAGGGACCGCGGCTCGTGGTGTAGTGGCTAGCGTTGCTGTATCTGGAGCACAGCGTCCCAGGTTCGATTCTCGGCCGGGTCGGAGATATTCTCCGCTCGAGGAATGGGTGATTGTGTTGACCGTATCATTTAATCATAATTCGTAAGAGTGGCGAGACTAGACTGCGTAAAGATTGGTAATTTTAACGGGTGCTGATAACCGCGCAGTTGAGCGCCCCACAGACCGAATATCATTATCATTACCGAACGGAAGGACGGTCCTTTCGGAGGACTGCCACACAAGTTGAACGTTTTGCGTCAGTTGCGCAGTGGTGTTGTCTAAGTGGTCACGTGAACATTCTCATACACATAGACGCGATTCTGCACATCCACGCAGCGCAGACGGCCATCAGGCCGGCCGAAGTGATCGAGCTGTTATGGGCGCTACAGTCTGAAACCGCGCGATCGCTACGGTCGCAGGTTCGAATCCTGCCTCGGGCATAGGTGTGTGTGTGTGTGTGTGTGTGTGTGTGTGTGTGTGTGTGTGTGTGTGTGTGTGTGTGTGTGTGTTGTCCTTAGGTTAGTTAGGTTTAAGTAGTTCTAAGTTCTAGGCGACTGATGACCTCAGATGTTAAGTTTCATAGTGCTCAGAGCCATTTGAACCATTTGAACGGCCATCTGGTTCGTCGTATTGTGGGGCCAGCAGTAGCAGGTGGTACAGCTACCACAGGACAGATAAGAGCGCCTGTGAGCCCAGACATGTCCACACGAACTGTTGCGAACCGGTTATTAGCGGTGGGACTACAGGCACGCACATCCTGCTCCGTCTTCCACTCACGCCACAGCATCGACGGGATCTGCTCGGTTGGTGCCGTTAGACAATCACTTGAGAGACGGAATAGCGCACCATGGGCTTCAGTGATGAAAGCAGATTCTGCCTGCACACAAGTGATGGTCGTTTGTGCGCGCGACGTAGATCTGGAGAGCGCTGTCCGATAGAGTGCAACCGCCCAAGACACACTCGCCCCACCCTAGGCTTTATGGTCTGGGGAGAGATAAGCTACAGCTTGCCCACACGCTGTTCGTCAAACGCAACATGCTCTGCAAGACTTAGAGCAACTTCGCTGCCCAGAACGACCTCTGGACTTGTCTCCAATCGAGCACTTGTCGGATAGGATGGGATGAGAAGTGACTCGTGTCAGTCGTCAACCAACTCTTACAGAACTACGTGAACAGGTCGAGCAGGCGTGGCATAACGTATCCCAGGACAGCGTTCGCCATCTGTGTGATCGACTTGAAGCCAGTCATCGCCTGCACTGCCGCCCTTGGGGACTACACCACATAATAAGGGTGTTTCAGCATGGATCGATACCTGGTACCTCAGAACAGCTTGTAAGACGTCGTGGTCTCCTGACCTTCATTGCTTACATATTCCACCCTCACAACCATATCCTGCACATCAAGACGCTTCATTCGAACCCAAAATCGATAAGATAATGTCAATGTTGTATGAATTCATGTAAACCATATACAAATACCTAATAAATCTCAAGTGCGCATCGTGGTTGAAACAGTCGAGGCTGGTGTACACATACACATTCAAGACATCATGGTTACAAAAGCTTTTAGTTCGGGAGAGGCAAACACCGCACGCCAGGACGCCGGTCCCTTCAGAGGTTTTCACAGGGACCTATCTACAGTATGTTGGTCGGTGTCCACCTGTGGAGTGGAGAGCCTGTGCCCGAGTGAAAGGGGGAACTACCCTGTGTTCGGCTTAAAAGCAAATTCCACTACATTGTGTGGGAGCGCCCAACCTACACATTCTTTACAACATAGCACGCAGTTTCAGAGATTTTCACAGGGAGACAGCAAACGCCAAATGCTGATGCTACAGATTTCCGGATTGGTCGCCTTCAACGAAACGTCAATGCTGATTGGCAGACGATATTTCTGACGCCTTGAGCTGAAGGAGTAATGGAAGAGACCGAAAGATATACCCCTTCACGTCTGGCATGGAGACGGGCCGTTCCACTGTCGTTCTTGTAACGAGAACACGTAACGAGAGCGTGCGCGCTCGTACGTGTACTCAAAGAGCGTGGAACAAGTCTCTCCTCAGTACTTCACTGGGAGAGCACCTCTGTCGAGAGCGAATCGAAGTGCGACTCTATATTGAGTCCTTGCGATTAAGCATTGTTCTCTGTGTTGGCCGCCACACTTATTGTGCGGTGCAAACGGACAGAGTTATAGTTAAACGCCTGCGAGCGAATTTTTGAGTGGCATCACGATGGACTGGTTATCTGACCAGTGTAGCACGCCAATAGTTAGACTAGGGGCGAATAGGAGTCCTCGACTTCTTCAAGGCGTAGGGAGAGTTTGACTGGCGAAGGTCAATCCAGATAGAACGAGAGTTATCTCATTTGTCAGCAGCGAGCGGCGCAGACAGCAGTCATCGCAGCTTACGGTATTGTGCGCTACAGCTCTTGCGAGCCCCATATTTCCTCCACAACAGTACACTTCACTGCATTTCACATGCAGCAGCCTTGACCGTACCTAGCAACATTCTAACGGATAATTATTCAAGTTGAGTAGGCGCGGCTCTCAGCCATTCTGTCAAGTCAATAAAAACCTTAAACTTTGTACAGAAATTTCATTAGCGAATCCTATCTTTGAGAGGTAACTTCACATTCCGAAAAGAACCAGGAAATAATGTGTTCAGTTCATAACTAAAAGTGCCATTGTGAATTCTCAGAATTATTGCAAAATAAATAATAATTTTCGTTAGTTTCATGTTTTTCTTACACTAACTAGCACTACTCCAGTACCCAAGTATCCCACTAGTGACGTAAGAAATTTTGTACTTTTTTGTTTCATTTTCTTAAGCGGGCGATTCCAGAAGATATTTATTTCTGAAAGTTTTTCAGGCATTTCTCTTTAGAACGTTAGGAGCGGCTGTCTGACTTCTGTAGTAGTGTGGGGGTGGAAATTGCATTTTGCAGGAGCCACTGGGTAAAGGGTACATCTCAGAACGACAGAATAGCACCCACGCCGCTCACAAGCTTGTGTTATTGATCTGCAATAAATGTAAACATTTAATGCACTCCATATGCACTGTAACAACAGTAAATATTGAGTGAACTAGAAACCTGTAAAAGAGTGTACTAATTTATTGTAGCTATGTTGTTAATTACTTTTGCTTTCTTTTGAAGGCTTGGAGGAGATCTGCTGCTGAATGACTGACGGTATATGATTCCAATGTATTGTGCGAAAAGGAAGTCTCAATTATAATACTCTCCACGAACGTCTAAAGCGAATGTGTCTACTTAAAAGAACTGATTGTGTTTTAGCGTGTGTATGGCTTTCAGGCAGCAGCCCTGAGTTAGATTTCAGAGGTAACAACTAACATGACAAGGCTTTGTTTGATGGAGCGGTCTTCATTATGTTTGATGAAAGTGAATAAATTGTGTTCTTTCTATGGTAACCTGTCTCTGGGGCTTTCAGGGACAATGTGTCTTTCTCGACACGAGATTTCGAATTTAGCGTGTCCTCAATTTAGAAACGCGCCAAGTCCTTTTCGAAGTCGTCCGCCGTTCGTATTACGGTTTATGGAGGTGTTGCGTTCTGTCTGCACGTAACTGCCTAACATAGCTTTTCTTCTTCTTATTACAGATGCGTGTTACCTTTAGTTTTCGCGAGTGCGGCTTTGAGAATGGTGGCATTGTTGGAAGGAGGAAAAAATGTTAGTGACTGGGAGGAGACCACTAAAGGAGTTCCACAGATTTCAGTATTTTCTTGTTTAATTATGAAAATGACTTTCCATTGCAGATTTATCAAGCAGAATTTGTACTTTTGCATACTATATTATTTTCGTAATAAAACCCCTTAGAGAGAAGAAAATAAAAGAAAGTCTTGGTGATGTTTTTGGAACTATTACGTATTGGTTCTCTGAAAATATACCCTCTCTCAAATTTGAGAAAACACTCTATATTCATTCTGTACAACAAATACAGTCCGACCAACAAATTAAGCAGCGCATGAACAGGATTCAGTAAACAAGGTAGAATGTTCCAAATTTAATAGTGTTGATGTTGATGAATGCTGGAACGGGAAGAAATATATTACTGAAAAAATTGTTCAAATGTGTGTGAAATCTTATGGGACTTAACTGCTAAGGTCATCAGTCCCTAAGCTTACACACTACTTAACCTGAATTATCCTAAGGACAAACACACACACCCATGCCCGAGGGAGGACTTGAAACTCCGCCGGGACCAGCCGCACAGTTCATGACTGCAGCGCCTTATATATTACTGAGTTTTGTAAATAATTAGGTTGAACTATTTTAGAACTTCGTATAATCATTAGTCTTAGAAACAAAGGAATAAATCCCTTAACATATTTCGCACATTGCCACCCAGTAATGTATGTGGAATAATTTTCTAGTGTCACTCGTCAGTTGGAAAGAAAGTACTGAGTACTCAAGAGAAGCAGGAAGACTGGTGTTCATTCTCAGTGATACGGTAGGTAATAAATAATCGATAACAATTTGAGAAAAGTAACAATGTACGTACCTACAACACTAGAAGAAAAACAAATCTTTCTTACTTATGGTTGAAGCTCGGATAGTAGTTTATTGTCCATCAACAACCATTTTTGATTCTTTGTCCAACAACATAACATGTGTCACTGGTAATAAAGTAAGTTTCAAATCTAACCTCAAATCAATACTTTAGGACAGCTCCTTCTATTCCAAAGACGAACTTTTACCTAAACCCGATAACCTGCAAATAAACAACAAAAGTCAGTTTTACGTGTAGCTGCATGAGTGCGACTGAAAAATAATATGTTCACTAATGTTTAATTTAGGCCTGTGTGCCACCTAGGAACTTTTAAATGACCAGCGTAAACTAATCGTGTTGAGAACTTACTCGTATATCATCATTTCGATAAAAAAAATGTTCGATCATCTATGTAACATGCAACTAACTACTAGCAACACAACTAAGAGTCTGAATGTGCTACAGGTGTAGGTTGTGCGAACATCTGAATTAGTGGTAATGGCTTCTTAACACAAAAGCTCAGTCGTAATATGCATGGCAGGGCCGTACTTCGCAGAGAAATTCCGAATCGCTCTTTGTGACTGGCAGTGCGTCATATTAGTGATACCAGGGACCGATAAGGAAAAAGTTCACTTACGCACGCAGAATATTACTACACGAAGATACAAGAGAGTTGGCTCCTGCAACAGGTTATGAGAGGGGCGTTCGGCTCATATATTGCGATCTGAATCTGATGAGTCTTTGTGCCCTGAGCTCATCATGAGACGAAGAACACACAGCCAGGGGATGAAACAATGGAGTGTAGTGGTTATGTACTGACGGAGACCCATGGAGGGGAGGGGAACCTTCGCTTCACATGTGACTGTAACAATACCCATTGTTGAATGAGAGAATAAAGGGAGTGGGAGAAGGGGAAAACGAATTTTGAGATGAAGCAATCAACTGCTGGAGCTGAATCGGAAATAGATAGAGTACGTAGGTAAACTGAGCGCTCCTGCAGTGACTCTTAACAGTTTACGGTTCGTATGGCTTTCGTCGTGGTGTGGGACGGGTTAATGGAAGTTAAAATGGTTGTCACGCGAATCACGAAGATCGACGTACCTGCGGAGAGAGAGATTTTTGTGACACGAACGATGAAATTCTCACTTTGTGGAACTTTTTGGAGCGTGAACAACAGACTCAAGTACGTGCACAACACGATGCAGCATCGTCGTCTGTATCACAGGATGAGTAATGCAGATTCCATATTAGGTTACTTTGTTCGGAGGACAAAGTGCCGTCTTTGGCGGTTTTCTTGTTAGAAACAGCGTGCTATGATGTTACATTGTTTCGAGGCACCAGTGCGTCAAAGGTGTATCAGAATATATCGTAACAGATGTCCCTTCCACTTAGTCGCCTGTAGCTTCCTGTAGTAATGCCCCCTTCGCCTTCCTCCTCTTCTTCATTATTACCTCTCGCTTTTGTATAGATTTCTCTATGGAACATTCTACATTTTATTAATAGTTACTGTCACTATCGTTTCAGTCTTATCTTCTTTCATTTCTCTTTCTGTTTCTAGTGACCTTAAACGCGCTTTGAAGAGTGCTACACCAATTGATATTACTATTAAAGTCTCCTATTATTAGTATCATTATTATTATTATTATTATTATTATTATTATTATTATTATTATTATTATTATTATTATCTGTTTTTATTATTGACTCATCAGTTGTGTTGATAAGTATAATTATTCACGCATTAATGTATCAGCCATACGTAACAAATCAATAGGTATGTATGAAAACGGAGAATGTTTTTAATAGTTTTTGATATGTTTATTTCCTGAAAGGATGTCAATAGAAATAAAAAATATATTACCAAAATAATAATAATAATATACATATAATAATCATACAATTTTTTTTATTTTGGTAATGCTCAAATAAATGTAACTGGCATGATATAAAAACGGCTTAAGTTGTATCTGCAGTCGACAGCAATTTCAGTTGTTCCTAGATAATCGGCACGATAGTAAAATTATGTACGATATGTACACTGAAGAGCCAAACGAACTGGTACACTTGCCTAATATCGTGTAGGGCCCCCGCGAACACGAAGAAGTACCGCAACACGACGTGACGTGGACTCGACTAATGTCTGAAGTAGCGCTTGAGGAATTGACACCATGAATCCTGGAGGGCTGTACATAAAACTGTAGGAGTACAAGGGGGTGGAGATCTCTTCTGAACAGCAAGTTGCAAGGTAACTCAAATATGCTCAATGATGTTCATGTCTGCGGAGTTTGGTGGGCAGCGAAAGTGTTTAAACTTGGAATAGTGTTCCTGGAGCCATTCTACAGCAACTCTGAGCGTGTGGGGTGTCGCACTGCCCTGCTGGAATGCACAATGGACATGAATGGATGGAGGTAATCAGACAGGATGCTTACGTACGTGTTACGTGTCAGAGTCGTATCTAGACGTATCAGGTGCCCCATATCACTGCAACTGCACTACCCCACACCATTACAGAGCCTCCACGAGCTTGAACAGTCCCAAGCTGACAAGCAGGCTTCATGGATTCACAAAGCTGTCTCCTTACCAGTACACGCCCATCCGCTCGATACAATTTGAAACGAGACTCGTCCGACGAGGTAACATGTTCCCAGTTATCAACAGTCCAGTATCGGTGTTGATAGGCCCTGCCGAGGAGTAAAGCTTTGTGACGTGGGGTCATTAAGGGCATAGGAGTGGGTCTTCGGCTCCAAAAGCCCATATCGGCGATGTTTCGTTGAATGGTTCGCACACTCACAATTGGTGATGCTCCAGCCTTGAAGTTTGCAGCGATTTGCAGAAGGGTTGCACTTCTGTCACGTTGAATGGCTCTTCAGTCGTCGTTGGTCCTGTTCTTACGGGATCTTTTCCCGGCCGCACTGAGGTCTGAGATTTGATGGTTTACCGGATTCCTGATGTTCACGATACATTCGTGAAATGGTCGTACGGGAAAATCCCCGCTTTATTGTTACGTCAGAGATGCTATGTCCCTTCGCTCGTGCGCCGACTATAATAACGCGTTCAAACTCACTTAAATCTTAACAACCTGCCATTTTAACAGCAGTAACTGATCTAACAACTGCGATGGACACTTGTCTTATATTAGCTCTTCCGTCCGCAGCTCTATTCTGTCTGTTTACATATTTCTGTATTTGAATACGCATGCCTATACCAGTTTCTTTTACGCTTGGTATATATACGTGTGCTAGCTACAGAGACTGAATACACACACACACACACACACACACACACACACACACACACACACACACACACACACTTAAGTGCTTAATTTGATTAATTAACTGCCTTATAAAGAGCACTACACATACATAAACCTATACGCTGAAAGACTGAGGTACTGCCAATTAAAGACAGGAATAAAACGGCCTGAAAACTGTCTGAAAAATAGTGCTATTATTCAAAAGCGTTCGTACTAGCCACAGCAATAATTGATTTTATGCCTATGTATAAATATTTTTCTTTTCGTATAAGTGTGTAATTTTCTTTTATGTTTCTAAATGTTGCGTGCACTTATGATTGATGCGCACTTTGTGCAATACAAATGTAGACGCCTCTCTCAGCATGAAAAGGATTATGCCTGAACCGATATCTGTGTGTGTATTGATGGGAATTGTCGCACGTAAGGTGTACGCAGTTTCCGGTGCCAGAGAGAGGACACTTGCAGTATTATTCTTCTTAAAGGTCATCACATTAAGCCTATTAGCCGGCCAAGATCGTTAGATCACTGAACGAGTGCAAATCAAGTTCGCTATCACAGTTCGAAAGGAGGTGTGATCATTTATATACAACACACACACACACACACACACACACACACACACACACACACACACACACGCAACGATGGTTGACGACGTAGAAATTGCGACAGAAGAAACGAAACTTAATCTAAGGCAAATTACACCTACTCATTCTTAATCGCACCCATGATCGCCCATACAGTTACATGATGGAAAACAGGGTTAAAAATTGTCAGATATTCTACAACTGGCAATTAGAAAGCAAATAATTTAATAGGAAACTGTGGCTGGTTGATCCGTAATTTTGTCTTGTGGGATATCAGTTAACAAGTAATTACCGAAAACATTCAGTTCATTTTGTTTGTTACATTCTGAAATGTCGGTGGCTACTCTGAGATCAATCTATTCTTATTTTTCTAATTTGTAAGAAGAGTCCATCATCAGTGCACAATTTTTATGACGATTTGTCTACTGTGTCTTGGCTTGCTATACGGTAAGTATTCGGAAATTCAAATAAACCGCAAATATTACCATATTATTATGAAATTTAGCGCTCAGTTATTTGTTAGTTTGTCATCTTTCTCAAACTATATCTTGATGAATTAGAAATTGAAGGTAAATCTGCATAAAAGAGATTAGATGGAAAAGACATAATTTCACCTTGAAATACTGTTTATAAAGAGCTTGAAGACCTCAGATCTGTCTGTAGTAAAATGAGATTACCAGACAGGAGAATAGTAGAGATATTTATAATCGGATTTGAGTCGGGACTGACTGAAAGGCTTTCTTTGTAGTTGAAAGTATATTACTTAATGGAAGGGAGTATCGGTTAAACTAGGTCGCTTTAGTGTTCGTTATGAAGTAACGTATGAAAATACACGTTGGACCTTCGCCATGAGTAAACGCTCTACAAAATCTATTACATTCGGCGGAAACTATTAAGATCTTAGGTGACCACACTCGTAACCAAAAGTTGAAGCAGAAAATTTATTTTAAAAACTTATTGCCGAAACTCAAGACGGTAATGATACCTGTAGCGTAAGTCTACTAGCAGCACCTTAAATGTTTAGAGGGTACGATCTAGTATCAGTCAGCGGACTAAGAAAGATTTTAAGTATTATTAACGTAAAGGGCCCGACTACTTTAACGGAACATTCTGAAACAGACACACTTAATGCTAAGTTTGTCTTTAGCATCCATTTTATTTGGTCTGAGTACAGATAATATTAAAGTCAACTAAATGGAATTTTTCTCTTTTTCATTTGCTTGAGTTCATCTGACTTCATAGTAGCGAATTGGAGACTTCAAGTGCGTTGAACCTTCAAACCGAATACCAGGTAACGCGATGATAAAACGTCCTACCCAAGATGTGAAGGTTGCATGTGGTTGGAATTACAAACAGTCTTTACAAATAGCAAATCGCGCAATTTTAGCTCTCTATTGTATAGGGACGATTTTAGTCTTATAAAGAGAACGAAAGCTGTTAGAAGGTGACCTCTTCGATCGGAGACTAAAAATAACAGCCGCGAAAGGGGCTCGGAAGGTACATCATAGGCTGCGAATTTAGCTGTTGTCAACGCAGAGATCCAGAATAGCCTTCTATTCAAGCTGAATGAACAATAAAGATGGTATTGTGTCTACCGAAGAAGAAAAGCCAATCGGCTGCCAACATACATCCCGCAACGTTGCGCACAATGGCGGAGCAAACGCGCAGGGTTCGCTGTCGTGTTCTTCCAGCGGATATTATAGTCGTCCAGTACAAGTAGGGGACCGGATAAGGATCAGGTTCAGTTTCCATAATGCTTTATACGGACATATTTCCTCCTGAGAAAAACTCTTCTACGTGATATGTAGGGATGCTGCATATCTGGCAAAGTTGGAAAAGTTTCATGTTACGAGACGTGTTTTTTAAGTAAGTACCGTTTTGAAATAAAAAAAGACTTGCTAAGATATCTCAATAACTTTATTTTTAATCTACGCACTCACGCCATTACAGTCTGAATTCTTCCTTGTTTACGTAGTGTACTGAGTGTTAAAAATGCCTCCGATAATCGTGAGTCCCGCCGGCTGTGAAGAACTGGCTGTTATAAGATTTGTTAGTGACAAAGGCCTGAAAAGCGACTTATATTCATCGTGACATCTGTGAAGTTTACGGAGAAAACATTATGAGTGATGGAATGGTAAGAAAGTGGGCGAGAGCTTTAAAGATTGCCGCACAAAAGTGCATAATGAACAACGGAGTGGGCGTCCTTCGGTCGTTAATGAAAGTTTAGTGCAGGAAGTGGACAATAAGGTGAGAGAAAACAGACGCTTTACGGTTTCCTCCTCGCTGGGTGACTTTCCAAATGTTTCTCATAGTGTTTTGTATGACACTGTGACCGAGCACTTCAATTACCGAAAATTGTGCGTTAGTTGGGTACCGAAAATGTTGACGGATGTGCACGAAACCAAACGTTTAGACAGTGCATTGACTTTCCTTGAGCGGTACCACAACGAAGGTGATGATTTCTTAAGCCTACGTCACACCAGAATCAAAGCAACAGTCCATGGAAGTTGAGCAAGGGCATCGTTTTGCTGCAAGACAATGCCCGTCCGAATGTAGCGAATCAGACCAAAGATCTCATCACATCTTTTCGATGGGGAAACTCTAGATCATCCTCCGTACAGCCCCGATCTTGCGCCCAGTGACTTCCATCTGCTCCTGCACTTGAAGAAACACCTGTTTGGTCAGAGTCTTCAAGACGATGACGAAGTCAAAACAGTGGTGATGCAGTGGTTAACAAGTCAGGCGGCAGACTTCTATGAGGAGGGTATTCAAAAACTGGTACAACGTTATGACAAGTGCCTCAATATTGACGTAAATTATGAAGAAAAGTAGATTAAGGTACAAGCTTTCATGTAAAAATAAAATTATTGAGATGTCTTAGCACGCCTTTTTTTTAATTTCAAAATGGTACTTACTTAAAAAACACGCCTCGTAGAATACTCAACTGATTATGGCGATAAAGTGTAATCGTATTTCCTCCGTGGTTAAGAGATCTGAAGCTGCAGTGATTCACCTATCAACACTAATTGAACACAGGTTTATTAGAAAACGTATGTCAGAAAGTACAGGAAATATTTTTGATATAAAAAAATTACAAATGGTTCATATGAATATAGGTCGAAAAGTTTCTCATTAGGTAGCTGTGAAAACGGAACACATTAACATTTACAGAAATAGCTGGACATGATCACCTCTTGCTACCATGAATCACCTGAACCTGCGTTCCATATTTGGAAACGTTACGGGAAAATTCCCGGTGTGTTGGTCAAAATTATTTAGGATGCGCACCCTGGAACCATCGCCGTTGGGTACGAAGATGAATACAATAACGATTTTACATTTCCTCCGAAAGAAATAAAATAATTCCTCCGAATTTATGTGAAAACTCTTATAGCTTTTTAAATGAAATAAACGCTATTAACATTCTTCATCTTCCTTCTTCATTATTCTTCATGTCTACATATTTGCAGTCCTCTGCCGCTAGAGGGCCCCGAATTGTAGCGTTTGATATGGCGGTGCGTAACTAACTACGTCAGTGCCTAAGAAACACCACGTTGTAATCGAGTTTCGAACTCGAAGAGTTCATCCACAGATGGAGCATCTTCTTCTTCAGCTTGACAATGCGAGGCCACACACGAGAGCTGCGACATCAGCAGCAGACCGACGCTTCGGGTTCACTGTCATACAGTCCCGATTTGGTCCCATCTAATTTTCTTGTCTCCAAAGCTCAAGGAAGACCTCTGAGCACTTCAGTATTGATGAAACAGTGCAAGCAGAGGTTAGGTTGTGGCTCCGTCATCAGAGTCACACATTATACAGTGATGGTGTCAGCAAACGTGCGTCTCGTTGGGAGAAATGTGTTCATCACCAGCATGGCTATGTTGAGAAGTAAATACACTGAAGAGGCAAAGAAACTGGTACACCTGCCTAATATCGTGTAGGGCCCCAACGAGCACGCAGAAGTGCCACAGCACGACGTGGCATGGACTCGACTAATGTCTAAAGTAGTCCTGGAGGGAACAGACACCATGAATAGTGTAGGGCCGTCCATAAATCCGTAAGAGTACCAGGGGGTGGAGATCTCTTCTGAACAGCACGTTGGAAGGAATCCCAGATATACTCGGTAATGTTCATGTATGCGAAGTTTGGTGGCCAGCGGAAGTGTTTAATTTCGGAAAAGTGTTCCTGGAGCCACTCTGTAGCAATTCCGGACGTGTGGGGTATCGCACTGTCCTGCTGGAATTGCCAGTGTCCGTCGAAATTCACAATGGACATGAATGGATGTAAGTGATCAGACAGGATGCTTACGCACGTTTCACCTATCAGAGTAGTATCTACACGTATCAGGGGCCCTATATCACTCCAGCTGAAGAGGCCCCACACCACTACATAGCCTCCACCAGCTTGAACAGTCCGCTGCTGACAAGCAGGCTCCATGGATTCATGAGATTGTCTCCATACCAGTACACGCCCATCCGCTCGATACAATTTGAAACGAGACTGGTCCGACCAAGCATGATGTTTTCAGTCATCAACATTCCATTGTCGGTTTTGTCGGCCCCAGGTGAGGTGTAATGCCTTGTATCGTTCAGTCATCAAGGGTACAAGAGTGGGCCTTCGGCTCCGAAAACCCAAATCGATGATGTTCTCTTGAATGTGATTACGAAGGCTTTCCCGGCGTAATAATCGATAATAGTCTTCTCGGGTGTGCAGCCGGATCATAACGTCAACTTCACACAATATTTCAGCGGTCCAATTGGCCGCCATCTTCAGGTGAGAGTGCTGGTACTCGATCTCACCGGAACTGACTCCTCAGCGCAAGTGGTGACCCCTATATAGGCCGCAGAAGGCCCACAACGCGTGCGCGAGAAGGTGCCGTAACTGCCCTCTGGCGCAAGTAAACATACAGCGCCGCCAGTGTGGAAACAAGCGAAATCGAGATATCGCTATCAAAAATTAAAAATTATTCCGACGATCGAAACACAGACCGCTGTTTTTTAATGTCTGGTAACACCGGGTTCCAAGTCTTACTTAAAAGGTAGCCCTCGTCTCTATTAATACAACTATCAGATAATCGAATCTCTATGGATTCTTTTGAAAACACAGTCCCAATAGCTAGATGCAAGGGCAACCATTTGTGTCTCGTCATACAGCATTCTATGTCCCTCGGTGAGACACTGCTCCACCACTGCAGATTTCTTAGGCTGAAGCAACCGTGTGTTCCACTGGTGCTCAACACATCGGTCCTGAATGGTCCGGATTGTCTGACCGATAGAATCCTTCCCACAGTGGCAAGGTATCTTGCACACACCGGACTTCCTCAAACCCAAGTCATCCGTAACAGAGCCATAAGCGCTCAAATCTTGGATGGCGGACGAAAAATACTTTTGATATGATATATTTTTAGAATTCTTCCTATTTTCGAGGAAATTCTCCCAGCAAAAGGTAGAAAAGCCACCGATATGCAGGTATCTTCTGGCGGTTCAGGCGAAGGTCCAAACTGGAAACCACGACTGATCTGTTTACCTGTATAGCCATTCTACTTGAACACAACCTTGAGATGGTCCAATTCTTGTGTCAAGCTTTCTCCGTCTGAAATGGCATAAGCTCTTCTCGCCAACGTCCGCAGGACCCCCGTACGCTGGAACGATGGATGACAGCTAGAAGCATGCAGGCGTGCGTAGGCTTTGGATAAACACTGTGCCCCAGTGTCCCATCATCCTTCCTGTACACCAGAACATCCAGAAACGGAAGCTTTCCATCACTTTCCACCTCCATGGTAAAAGTGATGCTAGGATGCAGGGAATTAAAATAGCCTAGGAGGCGGTCAAGAGCTTCCCTCCCATGAGGCCACAGCATAAACGTATCGTCGACGTACCTCCAGAAACAGGTTGGTTTTAAAAACGCCGTCTTCAGCGGCACGTTCTCAAATTCTTCCATAAAAAGATAGGCGACTATTGGGGACAATGGGCTCCCCCTAGCCACTCCGTCAATCTCTTCAATATATTTGTCATTGAATAAAAGGTGTGAAGATGACGTTATGATCCGGCTGCACATCCGAGAACAATATTATTTCTATTGAATGGTTCGCACGCTGTCACTTGTTGATGGCCCAGTGTTGAAATATACAGCAATTTGCGGAAGGGTTGCACTTCAGTCACGGTGAACGATTCTCTTCAGTCTTCGTTGGTCCCGTTCTTACAGGATCTTTTTCCGGCCGCAGCGATGTCGGAGATTTGAGGTTTTACCGGATTCCTGATATTCACGGTACACTCATAAAATGGCCGTACGGGAAAAATCCTCATTTCATTGCTACCTCGGAGATGCTGTGACCCATCGCTCGTACGCCGAGTAATAACACCTTGTCCAAACTCACTTAAATCATGATAACCTGCCATTGTAGCAGCAGTAACCGATCTAACAACTGCGCCAGACACTAGTCTTATATAGGCGTTTCCGACCGCAGCGCCGTATTCTACCTGTTAACATATCTGTGTATTTGAATACGCAGGCCTATATCAGTTTTTTTTGCGCTTCAGTGTATAGCAATATTAGAAAAAAAAACGGCCAAGTGGCCGAGCGGTTCTAGGCGCTTCAGTCTGGAACCGCGCGACCGCTATGGTCGCAGGTTCGAATCCTGCCTCGGGCATGGATGTGTGTCATGTCCTATGGTTAGTTAGGTTTAAGTAGTTCTAAGTTCTAGGGGACACATGACCCCAGATGTTAAGTCCCGTAGTGCTCAGAGCCATTTGAACCATTTTTAGGAAAAGGGTAGTTGTTACCACATGGCAGAGATGTTGAGTTACAGGTAGGCACAAGAAAAACGACTGTCGAAGAATAAGCTTTCGGCCAGCAAGGTCTTCGTCAAAAAATGGTGAACAGGCACACACACAACCACGCAAACGCAACTCACTCACACATGAACACAGTGCTTGGCACCTGAAGCCAGATTGTCCTGGCCAACTCTGACTGCTACCACCAAGCAGGCAGCCCCAAAGAGTTACTGTTGGATTGCTGTTTATTCTTCTTGCATTACTGTCTCTACTAGCGCGTGTCGGTCAGACGAGTATCGACCTAGGCCAATTTGGGGGTACTTTATGGAATGGTCACGTAACATTCCTATTTAATGTAAACAAGACGACGATTCCTGCTGACACTGCCCGCATTTCGTTGTCGTGCGGTAGCGTTCTCGCTTACCACGCCCGGGTTCAGGGATTTTCTCTGCCTCGTGATGGCTGGGTGTTGTGTGATGTCCTTAGGTTAGTTAGGTTTAAGTATTTCTAATTTCTAGGGGACTGATGACCATAGATGTTAAGTCCCATAGTGCTCAGAGCCAACCTGCTGACACTGGGTGCCGCAGGAAAGATGTGATGCACAATAATTATTTGGGTGACTCCAGTTACACAACGCGGAAACGAAATTGCAAATATCTACCGAAACACCAGCGAAAATGCGCCCGACGACTCTTACGACAGACACACAGTGTAAATATGCTAGCTGGGAAATCTGGCATTGCCTGGGTATTCACTTTTCCGATCTCCTATCACAAAAAAGAAACTGCGTTTGTCACGTAATATCGAAAAAATTTCAATTTTTTGTATTCGTGAAAACATCTTTGAAATTATGATATAGTCGTACAAAGAAATATAAGTACAGAGGCTTCGCGATTTCGTTAACATCTGTGTGGCAACGCCTTTCCATTGCTCTTTAGGCGGATGTTGTTTCCGCCTACAGACGTTTGCGCTTCGCAGTTGAAAGCCGTCAAAAACGCTGCCATTGTGAGGAGTTTTTCTAAAGTTGAAGCGTCTGCCTCTTAGTGATAAGTAACTAATAAGACTTCATGCATGATGCAGGATTTTTTCATATATCTCAAGTGTTGATGACGTCATATCGCTTGAGCTATGTATCGTAAAATTGTATATTTGCATAGGCACAATTAGGTGCATGTGTGGCAACTGTCTGCCAAATATGTTGCGAATAGAATTAGCACAAAAGAAGTAATAAATTTAAGCGTAATTGATGAAGTGGCAGTTTTTCACACATCTCTGTGTTTCTGACGTCATATCTCTTGACCTATGTGTCATACAACGATATAAATTTGCAGGTACATTCAGTGACATACGTGGATACTGTCTGCAAAATCTGTTGCGAAGAAGATTTAGTACCAAAAACTTATCAATTCAAATGCTGTGCAAAAATGCGACTGCTTTTCACGCACCTCAGTGCCTTACGACATATCTCCTGAACTATCTGAGGTACCATGATTTAATTTTTTAGATGCATTATCGGCATATGTGGATACTGTGTGTGACTTTTCCGCGAGTTAGTTGCAGAGAAGTAATAAATTTATAGGTCATGAATGATGCGA